>NW_023614616.1:0-21329 GCF_013339695.2 Rhipicephalus sanguineus
CCATAGGTGACAGGAAAAAACTGTACGGTTAGCATGCGTCAAAAACAAAACAAGTGAGAAACCTATAATAATCCATCGTCTTATTGCCAACGAGATGGAATTGGCTTTTGTGAGTCCCCAGAACAGGAAATGCAACCACGGTGGAATCATTTGTGTAAGTCAGCGCCTGCGTGGAAACATGTGTAATTGCGCCCTGGTGAGCAATAAACGGGAGTAACAAGCAGTCACCCTTTGAGAGACTGCACACCGGACATCAATCAGTTTTGCGAGCACAAGAAGAGAGAACCACTTGAAGGACGAAACGGATGCGCGAGAGATAGCTGCCGCACCGCTGTAGTAAAGCATTGAAAAAACTGAGACGTCGGCGCAAGAAAAAAATTACACATGTCCCACAGTGTGACAGCCATGCTCATCAAGAGAAATGATCAAAAAAGGTGCGCTATTTAAACATACAAGTGACCCTTTTGAGGTGTGTGAAGCAGTCCCAGAATGTTTCCAACAGATAAAAGTGGTTCTCAGGGCTTGAATAACTTCTTTCCATCGCATCGATCCACCAAGCATTTAAGTTTCGACTGTCGTGGAAAGTTTCCTAAGACGACATTTGTCTATGCCACCGCGGTGCTTGTACAGGCAGCACAAAAGGGTGGAACGCTGACACTGATGTTTCTTTTAGATGGAATTATCCATGCAGAAACAGTTCTTTAAAGTGTAAACCAGAAACATAGAATGGAGACATTGATTATTTGTGATAAGGGCTACGAACACAATGCGATTGATGCCAAAAACCTGAAGGCGACGTTGACGCAGATGCCCGGGACTCAATACTGCGGGTTCACCCCGTGAGCCCCGGTGGGCACAGCATCAGTAAATTTTAATTCTCAACTATGGCATCGCTGCTTGCATGATCATGAACAAAATCTTGGTAGCTGGGATTTCAAGTAGGTGAGCTTCAGAAAAATGTCACATTTAGAAATGTAAAGCTTGTTCACCTTTCTTTTATACTTCCAGTCCTTGATTTTGCCGCCATTATTTGGGACCCCCCCATACGCAAACTAACATAAAAAAACTCGAGCGGGTGCAGCGGAAGGCAGTTCGCTTCATTTACAATAACTACACCCGTACCTCTGCAACTGAACTTCTAAAACAAGCCAACTTGCCTGCACTTATTCCGACTAAAATTGTTATTTCATTTATCAATAAACATTACAATATTAACATATCTGATATAATTACTTTTTTCTTGGTATGCCACAAGACAGAACAATCACTCCGTTCAGCGTAAAAAACAATTGTTTCAACTATTCCTTTTTTCCAAGGACTGTGACTGAATGGAACAACCTGACTAACACCCAAGTACTCAACGTTCCCACCTTCATTTGCTGCAAACATCTATTAATTACCTTCATAATATGTATTTCTTTTGCCGAGTTTTGTTATTTAGTTGATGTTTGTATAAGGGCTATATTTGTATGCGCAATAACCTAAAACAATGTATTCATTTGCATAACATGTATTTGTTGTATTTGTACTTTTGAAGCAATGCCTTCTACCTGTTTTGTTTTGTTGCATTTCTTCCATAATATGTTGTATTTCCACCCTGCTAAGATCCCCTACAGGGATTGCAGTAGCTGTAAAAAAATAAAATTTTAAGCATCTGTTTGGCACAAGACCAGCGCTGCAAGGTAAGTTCAACAATGGACATCAATTTCATATTTGCCTTTGGTGACCCATTAAAGACATGCTGAAGCAATGTCATGCTAATGAGTGAAACACTTGACAAAGACAGGAGCCGTCACTGACCTTGTCTAAGGCAATACGCAGGTCAGACATTGCAGATGACATCTGCTTGGTGGCATTGCTCAGCTGCAGAGCACAGGCCGGCTCCACAATGGTAGGCACACAGCCTTTGGATGCCGACACCATCTGGCTGGCGGCTGTGATGAGACACAAAGGTTCTAACGTGCACATCAAGCTGACAGAAAAACATCATGCATGCCCTGCACCTCAGTCTACAAAGCATGAACTCGCATTTAGCAGCAACTCTGGAGCAAAATCAAGACTTCAGGTGATGAGCTATCGCGTGGTAATGAACTCACAGCAGTGGCTAGATTATGCACAGAAGGCACAACTTCACTCTGCATGCAATGTTTGTACATTTACATGTTTTGAACATGCTCTAGACCTGTGAGTGTTTCTGACAGCTGTTACAAGGTGTGGGGATTCGAGGCACGCCCGTAGCCTTTGCGCGGGGATTTGCCGTCTGCTAACCCATTTTCTCCCCGTTCCTCCCGCGGCGGCAATGTGGCGCCATCTTGCGCCATGCACCGCCGGGTTCTCGTGGTGGCGCTGTACGCGATCTCAGAATTTGCGAGATTTCGGTGCACGCTGGGACGGCTCTCTCTCTCGCTCTCTGGGCCAGCGAACGGTGAGGTCACGTTTTCCTTGCACTCCGACGTCCCCTTTGGGAATCGCCGGACTGTAGCCTGCCTGGGTGCCTTGGCATCCTTGGCGGGCGTGTTTACCGTTGCGCTAGCTTCTGTTCCGTACACTAAGCCAAGGCGGTGCCAAGTGTTCGTGCGTGGTCGTACCACGCTGAGCCGGACTTGCCGGAGGCCCACGTGTGCGGAGATTTGCCCTAACTCTCGCGACCAGGCCCAGTGGTCATCGCGAGAGTGCGCAGCATAGCCGCTCAGGACCGTTTCTCAAGCGGCGTGTCAAAGCTCGCCATTGCGAGCTGCGACGTGCTTCGCGGAACCCCTTTGTGTATTCCGTCCGCCTGCGGGGGCCCTTTGCTCCCGCGTCCCGGGAGCGGACGTTGTGCTTCGTTGGGGTGCCGCCGAAAGTCAACTTAAGTGTTTGTGTGTTGTATTTGATCGAACACGGTGTCTCTGTCGCGCGGCGTTCGGCGCCCTCGTTAGCGGAACGCGCGCGGAGCGGTGCGCGTACGTAAGCAGGCAACGGCACACGCGGCCCTGTGGCTCGCTAAGCCTGAACCCGCGGTGGTCTCTACTTCGGTGAGTTTTGAGGCTACCACAAAGGCCGGCATTTTCAAGTAAGCCATTGCACTGGATTTCGAAAAAATCTCCATAATTAGGAGTTGAGCATTACGGAGATTTTGCAATACGATTTCCTTTACTAGCCTCTTTTTTTTTTTGAGACACATGCATTAGAATTACTAGTACTTGAGAAGCGTGCAAACTTGAGCTTGTTGGTACACATTCATAGTAAAAAAACAGCGCAAAAACACAGGGATGAGACAGAGGAAACAGGACTAGCGCTGACTACCAACAAACACATTTATTTTTGCGGTGCAAATATATACGCTTCTGGAACAGGGAAAAGACGGAAGGGAGAGGATTTTCCTAGCACATGCGCACCTGCCGTGCTTTGTCACCGAAGCGTGGAACGCTTAACTGCAAAGATAGTTAATCTCTTTGTCAGTTAGTGTGATAGAAGGGGAGCTGATACAAGAGTGACCTGCCACGGCTTCATATACTTCGTTGGTACTGTAGAGAAGCATTGGAACACTGTAATGGGCCGTCCTCTCGAGCACCTTCTAGTGGGTCGCCCTCTTCGCTCTTCTCGGGGAGCACGCCCCTCGTGCTCGTGCTCGTGAGAGTCTGCGAGGTTGCGCTCCGTCGTGACTGTCGTCGCTGTGCATCGTCGCCGTCAATCGCGCCGTCAATAAACACCTTTACAAAGTGGTGGAGAGTGCTGTACCGTCACCACAACTTCGGTCTCCATTCGATGCCCCTGGAGCTACGATCCGTACCGTACCATCTACCATGCCGCAAGACGCCGCTCAGCAAACGCCCGCCTCCTGCCCCAACTGCTTGTCCCGGTGTCCCTCGCATCCGCGACCCTCCTATCTTCACCGGCGCGGATGGCACCGACGTGGAGGACTGGCTCGCGATTTACGAACGGGTGAGTGTTCCGAATAAATGGGACGAAGCAGGCAAGCTCAGCAACTTGGTTTTCTACCTCGCGGGTGTGGCAGGCATGTGGTACAACAACCATGCATCCGATTTCCCGACGTGGTCCGATTTCAAGACCGCCATCGTCGACGTGTTTGGCCGCCCTGCCGTTCGGAAGCTCCAAGCCGAACAGCGTTTACGTGAACGAGCTCAGCAGGGCAGGTGAGTCGTTCACGAGCTACATTGAAGACATCCTTGACCTGTGCAAGAAAGCCGACGCGAGCATGTCGGAGTCCGACCGAATCAGGAATATTATGAAGGGTATCGACGACGATGCCTTCACGATGCTGCTGGCCAAAAACCCTCGCACAGTGACAGAGGTCATTACGCTGTGCCAAAGCTACGAGGAGCTGCGCCGCCAGCGCTTGATGACCCGCCGACCGCCATCACGCGATGGTGATCTCGCGGGCTTGTCCGCCATTGCTGACCACTCCACCTTGCTCGCCGAAATCAAGTCGTTCGTGCGTGAGGAAATTGCCCGCCAGGTCTCTCTACTGGCTTTCGCTCCACCGCAGCATGTTGACCAGCCGCCAACTACACTTCTGCCTCCCCTCCGCCGGGCGATTCAGCAAGAAATTGCGGAGGTCATTCCTGAATACCACCAGCCGCCTCCAGTGCCTGCGCCACTAAGCTACGCGCAAGCTGTAGCCAGGCCGCCCCCAGCGATTCCTGCGACTGGCCCGCGAAGTTACGCCGAAGCCGTCGTCAGACCCCAGGCCTTCGACGCGGCTGTGCCTCCTACATACGTCGACGTAGTCCCCAGGCCCCGACTGCTGCCACAATGCACCCATATCAGCAGCCGCCTCGTCCATCCCGTTCTACGACATGGATGGGACCCGCGAACCGCTGGCGCACTTCCGACAACCGCCCCATCTGTTTTGCGTGCGGTTGCGCCGGTCACGTCGCACGCTACTGCAATCGCGTACAGCCGCCTCGGGTCGCGTCAAACGCTCACCAACCCATCGAGCCACCCTTATTATGACCAAGCGCCGCCTATGTCGCCGACGTCCCGCCCTGCACCATCTACCCGCCGTTCACCGTCTGCACGACGTCGCTCACTGTCGCCGATGCGGCCCACGTCCGGTCTCACGCGACCAGGAAAACTAGTCGTCGCAGTCCACGAGGCAAGGGCTGCGACGCTATCGAACTGCGAAAGCCCTCAGCGAAGCCCCTCGAACGTGATAGACGTGTTTGTGGACGGTGTTCGCGCATCTGCCCTTATCGACACTGGAGCCGCCGTATCCGTTATGGACGCCAAATTTAGCCGATTACTGCGAAAAGTGACGACGCCGCTTTCTGGGCTCTCCCTCCGTACAGCCAACGCCCAAAGTATTAACCCTACAGCGGTGTGCACAGCCCGCGTCATTATTCAAGATGCTCTGTACGCCGTCGAATTGATCATAATTCCTGCCTGCTCTCACGACGTCATCCTAGGATGGGATTTTCTCTCCCACCACGACGCCGTCATTCATTGCGCACCAGCCGAAATAGAGCTCTCACCATTCGCCGATTTGACGCCGGCAGACGGTCCGTCGGCTGCGCGCAAGGTCCTTGTCAAAGACGACACCAAGGTGCCTGCAAACTCGTCAACGGCGGTGTCAGTGTACTGCGCCAGTCTCTCCGACGCCGTTGCACTTCTCTCACCATCTGACCGTGTTTGCACGAGAAAAGGCTTGCTGGTGCCTTTCGCGACCGTGCAAGTCACTCAGGGCAGCACGTCAATTTTTGTTATCAACCCATCTCAGTACAGTGTTATGTTGCTGCGAGGGGAATGTCTCGGCAGCCTGGAACCCCTCGAAGACGCACAAGTCATGGACGAACCAGAAGAAATGCACTGCTACAGTTCCAGTACGCTCGGCGCTGTTTCGACGTCTGGTTCATCACCCGCTGATGTATTTGGTTCCTCCATTGCTGACGACCTTACGCCGGTCCAGCGTGCCCAGCTTCTGGGCCTGTTGGAAGAATTTCGCTCTTCTTTCGATGTCGCTCAAACTTCTCTCGGCCGCACGTCCGCCGTTACGCATCGCATCGACACTGGCGCCCAGCCGCCACTGCGGCAACGTCCATATCGCGTATCTCCCACAGAACGCCGTGTAATAAACGAGCAAGTTGACGACATGCTTCGACGCGACGTTATTCGACCTTCTAACAGCCCCTGGGCGTCTCCTGTCGTTCTTGTTGCGAAGAAGGACGGTTCCGTGCGGTTCTGTGTGGACTACCGACGACTCAACAAGATCACTCGTAAGGACGTGTATCCACTACCGCGAATAGACGACGCGATTGACAGCCTGCAAGGAGCCGAATTCTTTTCATCTCTCGATTTGCGCTCAGGGTACTGGCAAGTACCTATGGCTGATGACGCTCGACCGAAGACCGCCTTTGTCACGCCCGACGGCTTGTACGAATTCAACGTCATGCCATTTGGGCTGTGTAATGCGCCCGCGACCTTTGAGCGCATGATGGATACCGTTCTGCGCAACCTGAAATGGCACACATGTTTGTGCTACCTCGACGACGTCGTTGTTTTCGCTCCGGACTTCTCCACGCATCTTCAACGCCTGCGGCATGTTTTGACGCGTTTGAGCGACGCCGGTCTACAACTGAATCTAAAAAAATGCCGATTTGCAGCACGGCAGCTGACCATACTCGGTTACGTCGTGTCCAAGGACGGCATTCTCCCTGATCCAGCCAAGCTTCGGGCCGTGACCGAGTTCCCCAAACCTACGTCCGTCAAAGAACTGCGCAGTTTCGTAGGACTGTGTTCCTACTTTCGGCGCTTCATTCGAAATTTTGCGACTATCATATCACCGCTGACAAAGCTCCTCGGAAGTAACGGGCCCCTCAATTCGTGGTCGTCAGAGTGCGACGACGCTTTCGCGAAGCTCCGTCGTTTGTTGACGTCGCCTCCCATACTACGCCACTACGACCCTACGGCCCCTACAGAGGTACACACAGACGCCAGCGGTGTTGGCCTTGGCGCTGTCCTTGCGCAGCGCAAACCAGGGTTCCCTGAATATGTCGTGGCATATGCAAGTCGTACGCTCACCAAAGCCGAGACCAATTACACCGTCACCGAAAAGGAATGCCTGGCGATCATCTGGGCCCTTACGAAGTTCCGACCTTATTTGTATGGTCGCCCATTTGATGTCATCACCGACCACCATGCACTATGCTGGTTGTCATCATTGAAGGATCCATCAGGCCGCCTCGCCCGCTGGGCACTTCGCCTGCAGGACTACGATATCCGCGTGCTGTACCGCAACGGACGCCAGCATGCTGACGCCGACGCACTCTCGCGCTCCCCCTTGCCTGACGACAATACCCACAGCTCAATGTCTCACAATGCCGTTTCTTCCATCGACATTCACACTATTGCTACCGAACAGCGGAAGGATGAATGGATCGCTTCATTGATAGACTTGCTCACTGATCCATCGGCAACACCATCCACTCGCGCGTTGCGTCGTCAAGCCCACCATTTCGCCATTCGCGACGACCTCCTTCACCGACGCAATTACAACGCCGACGGCCGCCAGTGGCTGCTAGTAATACCCCGCAGTCTGCGTTCTGACATATGCGAGTCGTTCCACGCTGATCCGCAGTGTGCGCACTCTGGTGTATCGAAAACATACCACCGCATTCGCCAACGGTACTTTTGGCGAGGCATGTACCGCTACGTGCAGAAGTTCGTTCGCTCCTGCATCGATTGTCAGCGCCGCAAAACTTCAACGCACCTGTCGCCGGTGGGTCTGCAACCTCTACCTTGCCCTGACCGACCGTTTGGGCGCGTTGGCATCGATTTGTATGGGCCACTTCCTCTGACGTCGGCTGGTAACCGCTGGGCTATCGTCGCTGTAGACCACCTTACGCGATACGCCGAAACTGCCGCCCTCCCAGCGGCTACAGCGCGCGATGTAGCCTCCTTCCTGCTCCGCCGGTTCATGCTGCGCCACGGTCCACCCCAGGAGCTGCTGAGCGATCGAGGCCGTGTCTTCCTGTCGGAAGTCGTCGAAGCCATCCTCAAAGAGTGCAACGTTGTTCACCGCAAAACTACTGCTTACCACCCGCAGACGAATGGGCTCACGGAACGCTTTAACCGCACGCTCGGCGACATGCTCTCGATGTACGTCGCCGCCGATCACACAAATTGGGATTCCATTCTGCCTTTCGTTACCTACGCCTACAATACCGCACCTCAAAGCACCACTGGTTTCTCACCATTTTTCTTATTGTATGGCAGGCACCCGTCGCACACCATCGACACAATCCTTCCATACAAGCCGGATCGATCCGAATGTGCGCCTATTTCTGCCACAGCCAGACTTGCTGAGGAGTGTCGCGAGCTTGCCAGAACCTTTACTACGCATGACCAAGAGCGCCAGAAGAGCATCCGCGGTGAGACCAACACTTCTGCATCCACGTTCCTACCTGGAGCGCTCGTATGGCTCTCGGTCCCTGCCATTGCAACTGGCCTCTCTTCCAAACTACAGCCCAAATACGAAGGCCCCTACCGTGTCGTCGAACGCACATCCCCGGTCAACTACCTGATTGAACCCATTGAACCATCTTCGGACATGCGCCGTCGAGGGCGCGACATTGTCAACGTGGAGCGCCTCAAGCCCTACCATGACCCGCTCATAGTGACCAGCTGTTAGGTCGCCAGAGGACTCCCTTTTCGTACCCGGGGTAATTGTAGAGAAGCATTGGAACACTGTAATGGGCCGTCCTCTCGAGCACCTTCTAGTGGGTCGCCCTCTTCGCCTCTTCTCGGGGAGCACGCCCCTCGTGCTCGTGCTCGTGAGAGTCTGCGAGGTTGCGCTCCGTCGTGACTGTCGTCGCTGTGCATCGTCGCCGTCAATCGCGCCGTCAATAAACACCTTTACAGTACGATTATCACGGTACCATGTGGCAGGTCACTCTTGTATTAGCTCCCCTTCTATCACACTAACTGACAAAGAGATTAATTATCTTTGCAGTTAAACGTTCCACGCATTCGGTGACAAAGCACGGCAGGTGCACATGTGCTAGGAAAATCCCTTCCCTCCGTCTTTTTCCTGTTCCAGAAGCGTATATATTTGCACCGCAAAAATAAACGCGTTTGTTGGTAGTCAGCGCTAGTCCTGTTTCATTTGTCTCGTCCTTGTGTTTTCGCACTGTTTTTTACTATATACTAGTACTTATTTTGTGCTCCCAACTGCTAAGGCCTCTGCTTCTAGTTGCAGCACTCATATGCAAGTGGCTTTTGTTGCTTTAAGCAATTATGGACAGTGAAATTGCTGCATTTAGTATGAGGCTTGGAAAACGCACCCCACATTGATGTTCTCAAGTTTGAACCTGCAGACCTTTGCTGCTGGGCTACAAAGCAGCAAAATCGCTGACAATTTGTTTGTTTCTGGGGTAGGCATTATTGCCAAAATGAGGCTTTACGTAGCATTTGCTCTTGAGGAATGTGACCAACCGGGATAAGTTCTTGACATGAGGTGAGCAGCTTGTGGTGAGCCATAGGACTGTCCGGTTCAGCCACGGTGCCCTTGATGCCCTGCACCACTCGAGGGATGACACCAGCCACGTCCTGCACATCAGTGGACATCAGTGACGGCAACTCTGAATGTCAGCAGAAACTAGAGCCACTCACCCGGCAGCTGCTCATGAGCTCTTCCTGAAGCATTATGTTGCTGTTGTAGGGACCCGAGTTCTGAGCTGCCGCAATATTCTGTGTCGCAGCTGAAGATGCGTGACGCGCAGCATTCTGAAATGAGGGTGCCACATGTAAAATCTTTCTACAATAGCTGCTCACGTGTGAACTTGTCAAAAATAATAATCCACAAGACCTCTGACATCTTCAGTTACATTGCGTCAAGGAACATCCTGAAAACAAGCATGCAATATGCAGCCTTTTCCAATAGAGCGGATGCTCTCCCCAGCTGCACCAACACTGTGAGGACATGGTGTCTGTGATGGATAAGGTTCGGGTAATCACGGCAACTTAAATAATTGTTGCCGAGACTGACGAAGACATTTGCAGCTTGAGTTATAAGGCTTTAATGCCACAAAAAAAATGACGATGAAGCTTGGCGCGTTACAAGGAAACAGCGAAGAACTGCCCTAGCTATGAGCACGACACACATTCTTGAAGGACTTAAGGTCCGACCCTCAGCGTAGTCCCCCACTGCACTACACAAGATGTGTAACACGTCATCGTGTGACGGTCGAAGGCGGATCAGTCGTCGCGTCTTACGCCGACAGCAGCGATGACTCGGGCATGGTCGGAGCGGAGCGTGCGGCAGAGCCGATGTGTGGCAAACACGTCCCGGACAGGCCCAGGTCTGGAAAACGCCCGGGTCCGAGCACAACGGACCGGCGCCGGCTGCTGGAGCGCCCGGTTGACGGGAGCGAGGCTCGTGCGGTCAACAGGCACAGGTAGGCTTCGGGACCAGGACCCGACGAGCGCTTCACCTTGCGACTCCTTCGTTCGGTTTCCGTTCTCGAATGCCCCTCGTCGTCTTCCTCTTCTATCTTCCCCCCATGGCTTGGCTTGACTTAGACAACACGATTCTGCTTTTTCTTATCTCATCGTCGCCTTCGTCGGCGCACGGCACAGCACAAACCCACAAACACCGCACACCAGATGAGCCTACCGCGCACATCATGACAGTGTCAAAACTTGGCAGAACCAGGTGTCAGATAAAGAAATAATCTGAGTGCCAAACTCTTTTAATCTAGGGGCGAAACATTTAATCCTAGTACCAACATATTTAATCTGAACACCAGCGCAAATGGGCCACTTGCCAGTGAGTTTAATCCAAGTTCCACTCAGTATAATCCATACACAAAAAACAAAGGGTTTGCCAGTCTGAATGTTGAAACAAGGTAAACATGAGACAATAGGAATAATCTTTTTTGCCACTGCATGCTAGTGCATATGACATATGGTGCTGTGATATAGGAGACAATGGCTTAAGTTTTTCCATCGACGCCAGCATTTGCCACTCCCCTACCGGAGAAAGCAAAGTTAATCTGCTGGGTATGACCGACACTCCCCTCAGCTCCCATGTACTTGCGAAGCTCACGTTGCATGTGAAATGTAATGTCGCCTCAATGGAGGACTGGGTCTCCTCAATGGAGGACTGGTAATTGCGTTGACTGCCATAACAGCACTGTAAACACGAAAGGGTTGATTCCACCCGTAAAATTCTACTGATTCCCAAATAGAATGATCCAAACAAGCAGATGACTGGCATGGCTTACTGAAGTGTGAAGTGCACTGAACAAGGTAAACAAATTTTGTTGCATGCGCTAGCAGTGCATGGTCGGAGTTGACGTGTGCAGAGAACATGAGTATCTGCACAAAGCATTGGACATAACCAGAGTTCATTCCTGCTTCACAACTGCGCTGTTCAATCGAGTTACGGGGTGACACACATTCGTGGCCCGGTTGTGCCGGCATTGAAGCAGAAATTACTACACTGCGTTGAAACTTGCGTCTTTTCACCAGTAATCAAATCAATACAGTGTGGCACGGAGCCAACTTACACATTTCAAATTGATGACAAAGCTGCAGCCATTGATGATGACCTACGGAGGCACATGTGTGACTTCAAGAAGCATTTGCAACAATGCATTGATGTAAATGGAGGCCATCTGCCAGATGTAGTTTTCAAAAAAATGCAATTGGTAGTAAATAAATGACATACTTGGTCCTAATTCTAGACACCTATTTTTTCCCTGCTTCGCTGTATAATATGTCAGTTGACTCTTTGCCATCCTGTATTTATGCAGCTGCACCTATTCTATATCATAGGGGATGTACTAGCGAAAGGCGTGTACACGTCATATTTGTGTTGTGCGGTGATATATTTTGTCTATTTACACGGTGCCGATGGAAATGTGTGGTTGCCAACAATGATGACGTGGATTTGTAGCAGATATATTTTGTGGGAAACTGCACAATCCTGTCTCTTGGAGTCAAATGTAGTGAACCTGGTGCCCTATACTGTCTTCTCTCATTCTTCTTCCTCGTTCTCAGTTGCGCCACAAGTATTTCGTAATGCAAAAAGCACGTGGGCCTGCCATTACCTTCTTTGCATCTCCTGCAAGGCTGTGCAGACTTTCGCCACACTGCAGCTACAAAAGGAGTCCTCAGTTACGTGGATCTTCTTTAAATGCCTCATGAGGCACAGAACTCACGAAAACACGCGCAGTGAGCGTGCAGTCGACCGGGAACTCCAGGCAGCGTGAAGGGAAAGTGGAGAGGTGTACAGAAGTGTCACGAGTTTTATCTCCACATACAGCAGCACCGCAGTGCCCCTTTGCGGTACCGTTCTCCCATATTTTCCCCGAACTTCTTGGTGTCATACCTTAGAATTGAAAAAGCAGTGCGGTTTAATTCCATGGTCGGGTACTAAATGTATACCCCCATAGAGCACATGGCAGGAGTCTAAGCGCTGAGTCAGTTTATGCCACATCACTATTGCAGAATTTCGGGTCATCATGAACGCATCTGGCAGAGATTCACGTCGTATGCCAGCAGACGGCATTAAAGCTAATTTTCGCAAAACAGTTCGAAGTCCTCTGCTCAGTGTGGTAAGAGTGGTGGTCACCTACAAACAATAATCACCCACTCTTGAAATCAAAGAATAACTATATAAAACCAATAACCATGCATCAAAGGAGATGCACATGTTCATGTAACAGACAACGCTGTGTTGCTCAGGTGCGGTTGCTTCTAACACGCGCATTTCAGAGGAGAACATTTGAGACGAGAAGTGAGTTCTGCTTGTAGCCATGGCTGGCTGCAAGCGAGGACCACATTTCAAATATCCAAGCAAACATTGTCAAAAAAACAGCAGAGTGTCCGTGCTAGACAAGGCAAGAATTGTGGACATGTACAGGTGTGGTGGTAACCTAAAGCACTGGCGGAAGCACTGGACATCAACATCAATACAGCAAAGTCTACTGCCACGACCGACAAAGAAATGTCAAAGTGAGGTGGTGGTTCTAAAAAAACAGTTTGGAGATGAAGTCGTGAATACTCTAAGACGTATTGTAGATGAAAACTCTACATTTACTATAAGACAGATAAAGCAGGCGCTGGAGAAGGAAATGCCCGGAATAACAATCAGTACAAGAACAGTTGATTGCTTGTTGGATGCCGACAGCCACTCAGTGAAGCTGGTGACACACAGGCCCGCTGGCTGCAACCGTAACGACGTCAAGCACAGCTGTAAGCTGTACGCCAAGTGGCTGCAGTCAGATGGACTACATGTGGGCCGGCTCTATTTGGACAAGACGTACTACAATATCTGTGTTCCAGGAACTTTGGCAGGGCAACTAAAGGGCAGCCAGCTGTCCACACGATGACGACAAAAGAAGCAAACTTGAATATTGTAGCATGTATGTCTGCAAATGGTGTTATTCACTGGACAAAGTTCACTGGGTTGTTTTGAACAATTTCCTCAGCGATGTATCAGCCCAAGTGGAACGAGGGAACACAGACACAGAAGCTGTGTTCATTTCTGATGGTGCACCTACTCATGCTCTAGCAGAGCAGACAGCGTTGGCAAACTCAATGCACTCTATCAAGCGCCTGCCAGCGTAGTCCCTTCTTCAACCCAATAGAAGAAGCATTCTCAAATTCAAGTCGCACATGAAGGCCTACCTAAGCAAACGCCCTGATATGTATAGGTGACACAGCAAGGTATGACAAAAAAGGAGCACAGGCGTTCTTTTCTGCTGGACGCAGCTCAGCCCTCATGCAGCAGATACAGCGCGTGGACTGTGCGGCCTTTGACCGGCTGATCTTTTCTTTTGTGCCTGCAGCACTGCGTGAACATCACATGTGAACATCCGTTTCCAAACCCCTAGGAGACAATGCTATTCTAGTAAAAAAACACCATGCCCTGCGCTGAAAGCGCAGCACAGCCACAGCGAAAGCTGGAACAGCGGCGTTTCTAGAGCCCGTTGTAAGCTCTCTTGGGGCTACTAATACAAGTAGACTAGCAAGGTACCCACTACGCCATAAATCACAATTTTGTGAAGTTGGGAAGCACCCACAATGACATATTCGTCGTTCTGTGGAGAAGCGAGGCACCAGCTACACGTCTGTAAGGCATTATGTGCACTTTGTTGACGCGACGACTGATGACCATGAGAATTATGGCCAGCCTTTTGTAAAGGGGTTCGCAAAGCTTTAAACGGCCCACCAGTTACGTAATTCGCATTGCGTGATGCCCGGTCGCTATTTCATGCTCCCACCATGCTATACAGTCGAACCCACTTATAACGATCCCAGATATAACGATCTATCGGTTATAACAACCATATTTGGGTGCACTTACGATTTTCCTATGCTAACCATTGAAGCTGCGTCCACATATAGCGAACATTTTTCAAAGCCTCCTACTTTACAACAAACACTTCAGACACGGTCGCGGTAAAAATATGGTGCACACGAAGCGAAAAAAAGTTAAAACATGCCTTCTAAAGCGTGAAAGGGGCGCGCACTCGCACGTGCCCCGCTGCAGTTTACTCGCGACTAAGTACCCAGATCGGCGAGCACCGCACGCAGATTTCGGACGGCGAGCAAGGTCGCTCACTTTCCAGACGTTTCTTGAGTGGCAGAATGGCAGTGAGGAAAAAAAAATAGTGGGCAGCATGAAGCCTTGCGGTCAGCTTTCGCAGTAACCTTCCTGACGCCATTCTCTGCAGCTACGACCGCCTGCGATGAACCAAACAATGCCTTGGAACGCAAGAAGGCATAATGCAAGGAGTGATAACCGCGATAACTTTCCATCGCAAAAAAGGATCACTGCGTCCCTAAACTCGTCGACGCCACAATGTGCCGAGAAAGGTCGTCCGTATTATTGGTAACGGCATGCAGAGACCGGTCAATCGGTGATTACGACTTCCGCGCGATTGCGGCGATGCCTTCGCGGATAAGCATCAGAAAAGAGCGAAGGCGAGGTGGTGGCCGTCGATGAACATTATGACTTATAGCGGACAACCTATCACAGTCATCTGTAGATATCTGCTCGGCTGCGCGTGTGGCGTACGCCGTACATGCGGATTGACGGCGGTACGAGCGCGCCATGCTGCCGTTCGCCGCCGCGCGTGCGAGACCGCTTTAAAGTGCGCGTCGCTTTGTAGAAACGAAAGTAGCTCGCTGTTGTTGAGCGGCGCGGCACCGAGAAACGTCGATGCACTGACAGCCCGGTATACTGCGTGTTTGACTAGGTGACAAATCAAGTGCGCCGCGCATCGTCGTGCAGGGCCGCGAGAGCATCGCGGAGACGAGTGCCCGTTGCTTGCAAAATGCTTGTTTTCGCCGCGTTGAACGAAGAGGCTACTCGCCGCAACCGTGCACGGTCCGGAGTGAAGCAAGCACGAAAAACGTACAAGCGCGTGAATACGGCATCCAGCAAGCGGCCCGGCAGTGACTCCGCGAGCCGAGTAAGTGACGCGCTCACGCAACTAGTCAGGGACGATCGGCTCACATAGCGGTACCGCGCTTCGGTCAAACGGTGTCAGCTCATTGCAAAGGCGGTTAATTCACTCGTGAGCACGCAGCGGGCGTCGCTTCACGACGCGAAAAGGCTTAGCTTGTCACCGAAGGGGTTGTTAGCACTTTAATAAAGTGCAATGAAAAAAAAAAACGGCTTGGCCGCTAAGCGCACGTTTTTAAGGGCGAGTCCATATACAACGAACTACTGATATAACGACCACTTTTCGCGATACTTTCGAGTTCGTTATAAACGGGTTCGACTGTATAACATACATTGACGCTGTGAGAAAGAGATAGAGAGAGGGAATTAACTTTATTGAGACCCTGAGGAAATGGATCATGGGCTTATGGGCTTCCTTCGCAACCAATACAAGTGCACTTGCGAGGAATCCACTACGCTTTAAAGCATCGTAATTTTTGTGAAGTAGGGAAGCAGCCACTATGGCATTTTTCATCATTCTGCGGACAAACGTGGTACCTGCTAAACCAGGGTGTCGGAACGAAATGTTTTTCGTTTCGGTTGTAGTTTCGTTCCACCGCAGAAAGTTCCGTTCCGTTTCTGTTCCGGAATGAATAAAAAAATGTTCCGTAACGTTTTTTTTTACGCAAAAATTTGAAGTTAAGGTAATCATAAAAACATTGGATTTGTGATGTACTTACTTGCCCTCCTCTTTGGAAAGTGGGACAAGGGTAAAACATATTCTTCAGAGGAGCGGAAGCAACTCTACCATGAATTCCTACCAACTTGCACAAAGCAGTATTAATTTCAAAGTCATAGTATTTATTTTCTCAAAAGACAAATACGATTTTTTTAGTGGGCTCAATGCTTTGTGCAGAAGAACCGACATTTGGGCGAGTTGGATCCGTTAAACATGATGAGTGGTTTTCAGCGCAATGACGAAACACAGAGAAGAAGGAGAAACACAAACACCAGCGCTGTATCACAACTAACTTTATTAGCAACGAAACCACACATTAAAGCACAACCTATCCCATGTGGGCACACGTCGATGACGCCAGACCAAAGATACAGTACAAAGTCAAAGGTGTAACTGTAAACATAATGTATCACGAGGCAAAACAGTTCAAGAAAGCAATCTCTCTGTCATGCAAGGTGATAGACGGCACGCTTCACACCTAGGGCTTTTTTGATGATATAAAACGCCCCCATTATCTCCCTGGCGGCCAGGTCGCATGCGCGAAGATACATACGGTGTGTTGAAATATCGGTGTGCATGCATGTTCTGTGGAATGCTTAGCTAAATGAGAATACGGATTGCCTACCAGTGAGCGCTTATGTTCCATTAGTCTAATATTCAGGCAACGGCCCGCTTGGCCTATATATAGTGACCACATGAGAATGGGATTTGGTAAACAACGCCCACTCTGCATGAGACTACCGGAGATATGTGTTCACCTTGCACGTTTTTTTATTATTTGAACCGTTCTTTGAAGCGTTGTATTCTTTTCTCGCCCTAGGTGTGTTCGTGCCGTCACCAGTCTACGAGGATGACCTGAATTGCCTGAACTGCTTTGCCTCGTGATACATTATATTTTACACCTTTGATTTCGTACTGTCTTTGGTCTGGCGTCATCGACGTGGCGTGGATAGGAAAATAATGGTTGTCTGGCGTTAGATAGCACTGTGTTCGTGTTCCTCCTTCTTCTCTGTGTTTCATCGCTTGCGCTGAAAAACACTCATCATGTTCAATGCTTTGTGTCAAGGGAGTGAGCACGATCTCAGAAGCAGAAAAGGATCGCCAGGCCAGCGCGGAACATGCAGCACAGTCACAGTGAAAGCTGGAAGAGCGGACTTTGTAGAGCCCATTATAGATTCTCTTGGGGCAACTAATGGGATCTTCGGCCGGCGGCACCTCGTGGCGTTTTTGTCTAGCCGCATCACGCGCATGGTGCCGCACGTTCGGCTGGGCCGGCCACGACACGAGTGCACGCCACCACGCCACCGTGGAAATCGACGGTGGAGCGTGGTGCAGTCCCGTCGTTCAGCACACGCTGGCTGACAACGCGGCGACGTTCCATCAGTGCAGGCGCAATTTACAGCTGGCGCTGCAGCAGAACACGGCCGAACTGCAGGTAAAAGTGCGTGGGCTGTAAATCGGCCGCTGTAAATCATCGGCCGTGCACACAAGGCTACTTTTGCTATCGGATTTCACCGGAGAGCGAAGACGATGCAGAAACTGCTAACCTTCGTCGTTTGTGCAAAACTCATGCACAAAAAGCACGTGGGGACAGACGAACACACACGCTGGATGCACAGCGTCTCGCAAGCGTCTCTAATCGTCTGGTTTTCCGTCGTTTGCACTCTTAATCCCAGCACTAATCCGCCGTTGCAAAGTGGCGTCTGCTGAATTTCGACTGCTGTGCTCGTACGCAAAAGTACGCAAAAACACGTTCCCAAGGTCGAAGCTTGGTGACGTATATCGTGCAGTACAACCACCCTACTAATTCCCACAGGGGCAGTTCTTCCGCTACCTGTAGTATTTGTATGGTCAGCATGTTTGAACGAATGGTGATGTTTTATAATGTTTAAGCTTAAATGTGTTAATGTTAAATGACGACATAGCGTATTTTTATGCTGAAAAAAGTGGTACTCAAGAAGACCAAGCAGTTTTGCCATGCGTATGGAGCAGTCGTGAATATGGAGAAAACTAAGATTTGGTTAATGGGGAACAAAACCCTCTAGATGTGCTGGTATTAGTTAAAACAGCGCACCTCTCGGGCACCTTGTGCTTTGCATCGAATACCGAACACTGGGCCGCACTGCTCGTCAGCACTGACGCTGTCAAGCGCGCCTCGCAAGCATGGATGGGGTGAAGAGAACTTTATGTGTTCGCCTCTGCGCAGGTATGCAGTGTCTTCCTTGTCGCAAAGGTTATTTACGTGTGCCAGGTACTAAACTGCTCGTGAGATAAATATCAGGCTGTGCATAGAGTATTCGCCACTTTCGTGTGGGGGTATCAGTGCGAACCAACGCACAGGGATAATGCATTTGCTGGATAATGCATTTGTTTGTACACTAACTTATGCCTCGGTTTGTAGTAGGCGCGTTGCTTATAAATGTACTGTGCTTGTAATCAGCCAAGTCATTTAAAAATATGCTTATTGTTAAATTCGAGGCTCTGACTTACTAATGTTTGAAGTTTGAAAAACAGCACATAGACGAAACGTGCTCTATTTTCGGAAAAAGACGTAATTCCATTCCCATTCCATTGCACGCAGAAGGCGCTTAATTCCATTCCCATTCCATTCCTCCAAGCGTTGTCCCCATTAAATTCCCATTCCACTGGGGGCGAAAATGTGGAATGATTTCGGAGTCATTTCAATTCTGGAGTGGCAACTCCGCCACTGGTGGGAAGCATTAAACCACACCACTTTGCGCTATTAACATTGTGTGGGTGACTGTTGTTATTTTACTCTTCTGCCATGCTATATTGCATATGTGAACACGACTCCTTGCCCCACATGACGCCTCTATAGAGTATTTTTGCGAAGGAGTTACAAGCACCAGTGTGGCACTGTGGTAGAAGACCCGACGCAGAGGGTGTGGGTTAAAATCCCATCCGATCGTAGAAATTTGTTTTCTCATTCAATTTTTTCTTATTTCACGCGATAGCGGTCACGGACACCGGCGGCGACGGCAGACAACTATGGCGCCAAAATCAGCTGTTGTGATCTCATAACATCTTTGCTGTAACAAACTTCAGCGCCGACAGTGCCCTCTCCACTTTGGCCTGCGTGACAGGTGCGCTAAAGTCCAGTTGCGTTAATATAAACATCTCTGGTTGCCACTGTTTTCGTATTTCGCACAATTTCAACATTGCTTTGGAATTCCTGCATGAGGTACGCGCTAATACTGTACCTGAGATATGCTCACATTGCACGAGCTCAGTTGTTCCAGATCGCAAAGTTTTCTCGTGAACCGAAAAACGATTGAAAAAGTTTCGGTTCACTCTGGAACGAAATAGTATATAAGTTTCATTTATGTTTTCGTTCCGGTCAAAAATATCGTTTTTTTCGTTTTTCGTTCGTTCCGAACCCTGCGCTAAACACCTCTAAGGCATTATGTGCACGTTGTTGATGCTGTGCTGATGACGATGAAAAATTATGGCAGAGCCCTTGTAATGGGTTGGAAGCATTCAACAACCTACTTGTTGCGCAATTCGCATTGTGTGACGCCTAGTTACAGAATCGCGTCGTGTGAAGCCTGCTTGCTATTTTACTCTTCTATCATGCTATGTTAAATTAGTAATGTGGTTCCTTCCCACCATGAAGCCTGTGTAGTGTCTGTTTGCAAAGTAGTTTCAAGCACCGGCATGGCTCAGAGGTAGAATACTGGGCTCCCACGCTGAGGGCCCAGGTTCGAACCTTGTTTCATACTGGAAATCTTTTCTTTATCGTTTTTTTTTCTTATTTCGCGTGATAGTGGTTACAGACACCGGCGGCGGCGGACAACGACGGCGCCAAAAACGGCCGCTGAAATGATCTCGTAAACGCTTTCGCTGTAATACTTACTGTGACCTGTGCTGATGTTCTATTCTCGAATATTTGGAGTATGCAAAAATATTGTTGTAATTTGTTTTACCTTCATTTCATTGTCGCTTCATTTAACACTACGTCCGAGGTTTTCCATCTCTTGGCATCCATTCCATAGCTCCAACTGAACACACATTATCTGTCCTTTGCATTATGTGACATGCCCGGGAACGGCAGCATTGCCGGTGCAATTCAACTGCAAACACGTTTAGCTACCAAATGTTCTTTAACTTGCTCGTAATAAAGAGCACACAGATGCTCCCTCAAGTGATACCACCGGGGCCAAATTTTATTCTGCAATCTTGTGCTTAGCAGAGCACTCCAAGCACAGCTCAATCAAACTGGGGCCGCAAATTATTTCTTAATAATAGCAGTCACTACAAATATTAGTGCTGTCATCTACTTTTCGATTATTATACTTCATATGTGAGAACGGTACTTTATTGCAGTGCCGTTTTCATGCCAACATTGCCGTTTCTCGCGTATCTTGTTAAAATGGCTGATTGGGTGAGTTGGTGATTCATGATACTTAGAAATACGAGTGCGTAACTTAAACAGGGACTTAGGAAGACAAGGACAAGTGCATTGTCCTTGTCTTCCTAAGTCCCTGTCCTTGTCTCTTAAGTCCCTGTTTAAGTTACGCACTCGTATTTCTAAGTTCTTGCGTATAGATTAAATTGACTGACACTTGAATTAAAACTGTGGCGATTAAATTCAACATGGTGGCACTTGGATTGATTCACTGTCACACGGCTGGCGCTTGGACTAAATGTGTTGGCGCTAGGATTAAATTTTTGCCACATAGATTAAACAGTTTGGCGCTCAGATTATTTCTGTGACACTAGGATTTATTTAGCTGGCACTTGGATTCAATTCTTAGCACCCTCTGCTGCGTCACAGGTCTGACTGCCGCCTTGGCCAGTTGCTTCGCAGCCGCTGGGGACTGAGGGCGAGGGTTAATTGGTGTATTCATGTGGGAGGTAGTGGCCAAGTACTACCCAGGGTGGCCAATCCTGCTCTGGGAGGGGGTCCATTGCTGGCTGTGGTTGCCGTGAGGCTGCAACCCCTGGCCTTCTTACACAATTCCATCATCACGCGGATCATCACACCGGACAGGCCGCCATTGGAATCTGAACTTGGCTACGTATAACGCTAGAACTTCATCTAGTGAGGCGAGTCTAGCTGTATATTAGAAGAATTAGAGGGTGTTACTGCTGGATGTACAGTGGAAACCTCGTTAATGCGTACCTGCCGGGAACGCCGCATACTACGCACTTAACGGTAGTACGCATTAACCACCA
>NW_023614617.1:0-60001 GCF_013339695.2 Rhipicephalus sanguineus
TACGAGGATTCATTTGCATAGTCCCTGTGAAATGTTTGAAATTCTGTTAGTCAAAGTAATAAACTAGCATGTACATAAAATTGTTCCGTGATAGTAATAAATCTTATAAAAATGCCAACTGTTTTCGTACAACTCCGGGGGTATTTTCTAGGCACTACAGGATGAACGAAATCGCACAACGATGTGCGCATCCATATATGCAGTGTGAGCTTAGTTTCTTGTAATGGCAGATCCGTGAAGCTTGAAACTGAAATCCCCGCATTCCTAGAGGATGTGAAGAAGCATCAGCACATCTTGCCTTACAGCGCCATGTGTATGCTGTGTGCTCTCTACATGTCCATGCTGTACACAATTCACTGTAACACAAATATGTCGTGAAGCTGCACCAGAACATGTCTCTGTTAAAATGTGTGCGCAATTTCATGAGAAACAACAACCATCTCTTACTCCTCATCCACATCTTGATTCATTGCAACCTACAGGCATTCAAGCCATCACTGAGAGAGTGAGTGCTAAACATAGAATGAAAGATGTTGTAAGCCACTATCATTCGTTAGCATTAGTCATTTTCATTCTGTGCATCACTGCTGTATATATCCTACCTGCCTGCATCAAGATATGGTGCGTAAACATTTTGTTTTGGTGAGCAACAATGATGTTTCAGCTCTTGATGCAACTCCTTCAAATCATCTGTCAGCGTGCCACTAATTCGGAAAGCACTGTCCTGGACGAGCACTCTACTGGTTTGCATTCCTGACATATCTAAAGAAAAGTTTAATATGATGCTTTTTACAAGCCCTCAGTGCTACATACACAAATAGCAACAACTTCTTGCCAACAGGACGGGTTCTGTAAGTGAATCTGTGTAGCCAGAAAGATACGCCTGCACATCAGTGCTGCATGCATGTTGTGCTGTGGCACATGTACCCGAAGCAGTGAGTTCACCGGTCCCTGCCATGCTTGCGGCAGCCTGTCAGCTTGGGCCAATGTCAGTAGTGCCTTCCAAGGAATGGTCATGCTGCTTGGCTGCATTAGGAGGGTCTTGGGCAAGCTGTCCAGCAACCATAAGATAAAAGCATGCTGTAGCAAATGCGTTAATCATGTGGGTGGGCTAGTGTAATCCAGGCTAGTATAATCCTGGGGTAGGAAATTTATGTCACGAGCACAGTGTGGCACATATTTAAAGGCGTGATTCTGAATTGGCTACCAGTCTTTAAAATTAATTTTCAGAAAAAACTAGATGACTCATATTTGTATTAAAAACCAGCAGACAGTGATGCCAAGGAAGCCATGGTCTGCGTGTTTTCATTGAGGTTGTGTCTAAGAAAAAAAGAATGATCACTTAAATTCCCCTTCTTTCGTTCACATTCATATAGTTCAACACATATCGTCAGAGTACCAAAGAGAGCATGTGTCGAAAATTTTATTGAAATTGGTGAAGGTAGGAAAATCGCTGGAGTTTGTCATCTTGAACCTGCCTCTCCAATATATACATTTTGGCCAAGTCCTTACACATAGAAGAGCAGCACAACACTTCTTTAAAAAAAAACAACATTGAGCCTTTGTTGACGGGTCCATATTGCACTGGCATATAGCCCGCTCGCAGCACAACTAGTCAACAAATGTAAGAACAGAACAGACTCTTGACCATCTCTTCTGTCGATTCCTCTCTGTTCCTGCGGTCTATCCTATCCTCTCTTACACTTACAACATGTTGCGCCCGCTGGCCCAACAGACCAACGACATGAACTGCATTTCACGGTTGTGCAAACCTCGCGGTATTATGTGAATCACATTCTCTTGAATTTTATGGTTGCGAACTATATACGTTGTGCGTAGCAACTGCTCATCTGTGCCTACTTATGTATTTCTTTGATCTGCAGGACTCCCAGTCATATCACCGTGGCTTCAACGAAACAGGAAACCGACACCAACGAATGCCACGAGTGCCATGGGCAGGCTGAAGATATTCGATGTCCCATCTGCGAGCGGCCGTTTTCACTGGAGAGGTCACTGAAGGCCCACATGCGTACACACAGTCGCACAAGATGGTTTCCCTGCTCGATCTGCGGAAAGCTGTTCCAGCAGGTTAACCTCTTCGGGCACGAGCGTACGCACCACGAGCGCACCCTCTACAAGCTTGACCGCCTCACCGGGACAGTCCAGTGCTCCCTGTGTCGGATGATTTTCTTAAATGACGCCGGACTCAAAAGTCACATGAGGTCGCACACCAGCAAGAGGCTTCATCAGTGTAACGTATGTAGCAAGGAGTTCAAAGACCGTCAGGCGTTGCACAGACACCGCAGCCTTCACAGGGAAAACTTCAAGTGCGAGCTGTGCCCGTCATCTTTCATCCACAAGGTGTCGCTCATGAAGCACCAGCAACTTCACGCGAGAGGTGTGGACATGTTTCACTGCCACGAGTGCGGCAAGATGTTTCTGAAGACGAAGAGCCTCCGGCAGCACCTACGGTGGCACACGGTCGAGATGCCCTACGCATGCCACCTATGTCCGGCTAAGTTCCCTCAGAAGTCGCACAGGGACACTCACGTACTTAGACACAAGGGCAAAAGACCACACCAGTGTTCCGCTTGCGAAAAGAAGTTCACCCAAGCCTCTGAGCGCGCGTTGCACGTGCGTCGTGTGCACAGCATTGTGATGCTCAAGGTAATGGTCCGCAGCACGCTAGGCTTTATTAAGCAACCTTAACCCTTTCAGGTGCAGTGTCCACATATGTGGACCTAGCTTATTTTTGCCTCTTGTTTCAACTAGGCCAAGAAAGAGCGAGGTTGCGCATAGGTTGAACTGAACCTCCTGCATAGTCTGTGTAACTTCACTTAACCTCAGTATGCTGCGTAGAGAAAAGTGCTTCATCAGCAACACCTTGTGGATGAAAGTCAACAGGCATAGCTCGCACTTAAAGTTTTCGATGCATAGGACTGCATTCGATTACTTTGGGGAAGGCACTACAATGTTTGGCAGGTCGTTTGACAGGCCACATTTTAGAAACAACATAAAAAGTAGAATTTTTCTTTGCTCAAAATGAATGCGACCAAAGACAAATTGCGCATGCATTTTGAGCCTAAGGTTAGAGTCTTTTATGCGAAATTGAAACATGAGTGACTGCAGAATAAACAGATTTTTAATTACACGCTAATTACGATTAAAAACTTGCACAAAGCAACATATTGCATGTTACCCTCCTTTACGATAAGCATGCTTTAGAGTTAGGCTTGCGCAACTATCTTTATTTTGGTGCAGAATGAAGTTGAACCGAATGGTCATTAGTCTGGAATAATTGTAAAGGTACTTCAAAGAGTAGTAGGATGGAAGTTAAAAGGGGTAAGATATGTTTCAAAATATACCTAACTCAGCCCCTATAAGCCTTTATAACACGCTTTAAACTTTAAAAAAAAATTGATCAGGGTGCAGGTTATTAGCCCCGAGAAGTTGGGGTGGCGTCGCCTGGCGGGAGGCCTGAATGACGTCACGGCACGGACTCTTCGACGCCCGCTGTGACGCGCCGGCATAGTATGCGCTTGCTTTGTACACTGTTCCGCTGTTTGCGCTTGCTTTTTGCTCATGTCCAGTTTCAGACGAATGACGAAAACAGCATCGATAACATTCCTGGTAAAACAACAGAAGGCTATACATTTTTTCTTCACAGTCGCAAACGGTGCTTGCGCTCCGTAGTGCACACATTGAAAGGGGTGATGAGGTTTGTCGTTGTGTCGTGCTGCTAACCTCTGGGATGGGTCTGATTCCCGACCACAGTAGCCGCATTCAGACGGGTGTG
Organism: Rhipicephalus sanguineus; assembly: GCF_013339695.2. Lineage (NCBI taxonomy): Eukaryota > Metazoa > Arthropoda > Arachnida > Ixodida > Ixodidae > Rhipicephalus > Rhipicephalus sanguineus. The sequence continues at coordinate 3,797 of NW_023614617.1, forward strand.
AAAAGCAACATCCCTCTGCTCAGATACAGGAGCATGTTAAAGAATTTGAAGCGGTCAAAATTAATGTGCAACGTGCCTCACAATCATGTTGTGGTCTTGGCACATAAGACACCCTATTCACATTATTAGGTTGCGTTGTGCACGGCCGATTCCTTTAAAAAAATATGGTGGCTTCGCCTCCACAAGTGGTATTTGATCGGACGCATCCGCAATCTGCTGACGGCGTTCTTGCCGGTGTGCCAAGCCCCGTGCACAATTACAAAAATGCATGAATAGGTTGCGTTGTGCACGGCCGATTCCTTTAAAAAAATATGGTGGCTTCGCCTCCACAAGTGGTATTTGATCGGACGCATCCGCAATCTGCTGACGGCGTTCTTGCCGGTGTGCCAAGCCCCGTGCACAATTACAAAAATGCATGATGCAGTATGGAGTTTCGCAAAATATCTCAAAAGCGCTCGCCTGGGAATACCGCCGCAGTTGTTGTGTTTGTTTTTGTTGTGTACTCGCTCAGTCATCATGCTGTTTAGCTTCACATTTTCCTCACAGTAATTTCAGGGCTTTATCTCGCTACGAAAACAAGTTGAGATTAAATGCGGAAACTTCTTATTGCTGTCAGCTAGTGTCTTCATGCAGCATCGCAGCAACGACGCTGTTACACTTGTCTAAGTACTAGTTTAGATAGCCAGCTAGTAAATCAATTTTCCTTGCATTTGATATACACCTGAGCACCATCAACCTTTATGCGGACATGACGTGCCAGACCATTCATTGACTCATTGAGGCGAAGGACGTTTAATACGTGGGCCATGTCGCTGAGAGCGCCATCAAAACAGTTCAGAATGCTCATTTAAATTTTCAGGCGTTTGTTTTGCAGACAATTGCTATCAACTGTGCTCCCACGAGAATTTAACATTACCGCTTGTGACCCGACGGTTGATCGGACCATGCAATGCAGTCCATGCAAATCGGGGTATACAGCCACATAATCCCAGACGAGTCTTGAGAAGAAATCTTTACATAATCTAAGCACACTTAACACCTCAGCATTTCCGAAGCCATTGTGTATGTGGTAGTGTTACTTTGTTTAATGTACCGGGTGTATTAGGTGATTCTTTATGACAGACAGATTCATCTAAAGTCTCCTGTAGCAGAAAGCGCAATTCTGTCAAATCACCTAGGTAATCTGCAAAGGCAGACATAACTCGTACGATAAACCGCAATGTAGTTAGTGAATTTAAAACGTCCTCATTTCATTTGTAATTCTGCGGGACACATGTTCTAACCTTGGAGTCTACGCCAAGTTGTGAAGTTAGAACCATTAGTGTAAAATTTTTTTGCCACCGATGTCTTGTAGTATGCGGTGAAAACAACAAATGTCTTGCTATCATGCATCACCATTTTCACAGTGAAGTTTCAATTCGGACGGGAATTTGCCCATTATAAGCTATATTATCCAAACTTTGTATAGCTTACTTAACTTTCGGTAGTAGTGTAAACTTCCACCTTCTACAGTGAAACCTCTTTAATACGCACCTGCCGGGAACGCGGCATAACTACGCACTAAACAGTAGTACGCATTAACCACCAAGTACAAATTTGCCTCTCCTGGCGTACGCCATTGCCGCCAGCAAAGAAAAAAAGAGTGCCGCAGCAAATATTGCCTAAACTACCCAGTGCAAAGCCTTTTCTTTCTTTTTGCCAAAGTGGAGAAAAGATCCTGGCACTCTCGCACGACTGCCCGATAGCGCGCGGTGGCCGCCACGCGGCCCACGCCAAAGAGCATTTCGAAACTATTACAGGGTCCGGGATACTCAGTGCCCGACATAGCGACAGAACAGACAGTGTCTGCGTTCCGCGATATATGTGTATGCGTATGTGCCGCGATCTGCTACTAAACGAAAACGGACATGCGGAACGGCTGCGTGGAGCCGATCGTCTCCTGGGTAGTTGCGTGCAGCACGTCGCCTACTTGGCTCACGCCGTCACTGCCGGGCCGCTTGCCGTACCGCACGCGCGCATTAGTCGTGGGAGTGTTCTTCGTGCCCGCTTCGCTCCAGACCTTGCACAGATGCGGCGAGTAGCTTGCTCAGATAACGCGGCGATGTCGTGCTTCCTCCGCGACGCTGTAGCGGTCCTGGCAGCGGAGGAAGGTTCATTGGGTGGTCGCCTAATAAAAGCGTGCAGTATGGTTACAACAGCGCTATGCTTGCTGTACCGTACGCGTGCGTTTAGCGTGATAGCGTCAATGCAGCGAGATTTCACGGCGTCCGCGACCCGCAGCGCTCAACTCCGTAACAGCGATCTGCTCTCATTTCTACAAAGCGGTGCGCGCTTGAACACGGCCCCGCACGGCAGCGATCGGCGGCCCAGCACGTTCAGGTTGTAGCCAAATAAAAGCGTGCAGTATGCTTAAAGTAGCGCTGCGCTGCACGCGAGCCCGAGCAGATAGCTGAAGATACTTATTGTGATAAGGATGTCGGCGCTAAGTCATGCTGGCGCGTTTGTCGGTGGCCGCCGCTTCGCCTTCGTTCTTTCCCGATGCTTACCTGCAAAAGCGTCGCTGCAATCGCGCGGAAGTCGGAATCGGTGATCGACCGATCTCCGCATGTCTCGAAAAGACGGGAAACCTTTGGCGGCACACTGTGGCGTCGAGAATTTCACTGGTGCAGCAAAATTTTATGGCAGAAAAAGTTATCGCGGTACGCGTAGGTACGCACTAACCGGTAGGCATTACGGCTTAAGCGGTCAGCGAATGCATTGGGCTCTATGGGACTCGGTCGGGGATTTGTCGCAACTACATTTTAACCGTTAGTACGTTGTACCTTGGAAGATTTGCATCGCAAGAATGACGGGTAATCACCACCGTATCGCAAAATAGCGGGTATGTGGTGGGCACAGAAAAAGGCGATCCTCGGCTGCGGAGCAAGCGAGTCCTTGCCGTGACGTCACATCGCCACGACTGCCGCACCACCGGTGTTTGTTCTCGGGACTAATACACACACTTGAGCTTGAAATGTGGCTTCGCAGCAGTGCAGAGTTTCTTTTACAGCAAAACTTTATATATCTCAGCCAGTTGTATATCCATACACAGAAAACTCGCTGTAGCAAGAAAGGTAACACGAGTTTGTGGTGTGTGCAGCCACGTGGGCTTCTTGATATGTCATGTTGGTGAATGGACCATTTTCCAAACATGCAGTGCCACTCTTTTCCCTGGTGGCAAAGTTTGGCGAGAGGGCACGCCGGCCAGCAAACATTCACAGGAATGTGAAGGCGTCGTATGGAATTTTATTTTTTTGCAAATCTTTAGTCTATCTTCTGCAGTGATTGGTTGGCATACGCTAGTCGGTGTGCTGCTGAACCTTTGGCAAGGATTTCGCGATAATTTTAAAGGCTTCAGCCAGCAGCAAGAGTACAAGCAAGGTGTCCAACAAGTCTGTTTTATCTTGAAGGCTATGCATTACCGCAATGCAAATGCCAAATTAGGCATAGCACTCCTCAGCGCACCAATCGCAGACAAAGGTAATGGAACAGCCTTTTTCTTTACAAGCAAAACAATTGACTGTATTGAGTGTAATAATGAAGGATTCGAACCATAATTTGAAATTTTTTTGCGAATTGTTTTATTTTTTTTTAACATCTGTCCATTTGCACGGAGGAATTCGCCTTCATGATTGGCATCCGGGAACTGGTTGGGGTGTTTGCAAAGCATTGAGGCAGACCAGTGTTCAGTTATTTTCTTGAGCAACTAGGCAAGTAACGATGCCTAGTTCTACTTCAAGAGGTCGTGACGAGAATACGGCAACGTTCTACAATATTTGAGCATGAACGGAGCTGTGGAAAGTGCAAAATTTCTTTTAAAGAGAAAAATGTCTGTCCTGGCGGTGCACTTTCAGTAGCAAGTAAAGTAAGAAACAGCACAGTTACTTGATGTCTCGAGCCTTTAAGCATGATGATAGTCGATTAGCATGCATTGGAAGAAACCAGGATGCTTGCAAACTAATTGCTGACCTAAGAGGTAAATAGTTGCCGCGTAAACTCTACACAAGGGCAAGCGATGGCATGAAGTAGACAAACACGCAGCACTTCTTCGGGCCTTCGCTTGTCCTTGTATCAAGTTCGCGCTGCAACCATTTACCTCTCATGATCTACCAAGAAGCCCACCATGTGACTGTCACTGCCGACTTAAAACAGCCAGAAAACGCTTCGTGGCGCTGGCGTCTCTCATGACAGCCATTCAAATACATGGCAGTAGCGGACAACAGGAAACCCAACATGCTTTCATCCAGCCTCTTCAGCCCACTGCTGCTAGGGGGTCAGTGAGCTTGAAAAAAGGTCAAATACAGCAGATGAACGTGCACGGATCGCAGAAATGATGGTAGACAAGTGCTCAACCAGTTGTAGTGTTTGGTTGTAAATCGTGGCTGGTTGATTCAGCACTGAGGCCTTTTATGTTTTTTTTTTAAATTTTTATTGAACAGTGGAGCTGTTCTTTTTTTTAGCTTTTCGTTCTGCGTTCGGCGTTCGCAAAAACTCGGCGGGTAGGTGCCACTGAAAGCGGATATGTGCCAAGCAGCTCCTAGCATAGCCATTAATGCTGAGTGATAGCCAGTTGATAAGCAATCAGTAGCTAATTGATAATCGATCAATAACCAATAAATTGTAGAAAATGCTTGCACGTGCGTAGCACATGGTCAAAGCCTAGTGATACATAGCAAATACATGGCCAAAGTCTGGTGATAGCCAATCGATAACCAATCAATAGTTAATCAATAGTCGATCAATAACAAATAAATTCTAGAAAATGCTTGGATGACCTTAGCGTGACCCAAATGCATGACCGATACCTTGTGATAGGGTAAAGCATAGCATAGTCTTGTACAGTGTGGTATAACAAGGGGTGGGAAAGGAAAGTGAGGAGGAGGGAAAGAAGGAGGGCAGTGCCACCAGCTCCGCTGCTTCCTCAGTCTTCGCACCACTAGTGTGTAGCTGCCACAGTTCTTTTCGTAAGAGGTGTTGTACACAGGTAATGAAGAAAACAAATGCAGGAAGGGAAGGAAGTCATCATTATGCAAAACCCAAGCATTAGATGGTACAGAGAAGCATTAGGATCGTGGATAGTACGGTTCACACCTCATCGCATACTGTGCTTGCACTCTTACTGAGAAATTGTGCACCCTCTATTTTTAGGAACAGTTTGACTCGAATGACAAAGGCGAGCAGCCTTCCCGCCATGGATCACCTCCTTCACCTCCACAGAAGCAGCAGCATCGAGACAACGAAAGATGAAATCATCACAGATACTATCGCAGGGTGAGGTTTTTTAACTCCTCTGCAATTTCAATGTCATTTTAGATATCTTTCTAGTAACGTGAGGCAGGTCAACATTTGTGAGAGTGCATCTCTGTTTGCACAAGTTGACTTGCTTATTACTTTTGGTTGGTGCTTGGCATTTCACTATCTCAAGCTGTTGTGGAACACAGAGCTTTGTAAGGTTCACCAAAATTCAAATGCAAATAGTTCGGATTGTTTCGAATCTGCTCAAGCGGATTTCTGTCTTTTATTTCAATCTGCAGAATCCCTGGTGCAACTTTCATCTCCTCAGTGACACTGCACAGCTAGCGCATCAACATCATTAAATCTCACAAGTTCAACGTGTGTCAGCGTTGTTTTGTGTTTGCGTTTGAAAGGTGGCATGTGTGGCTCATCTGCAAGTGGATGTTTATTAAGTGACTCACCCTCAGCTCTCCAGCTCATGCACTCTGGTGTGAAACAGTTTCCTGTTCTACCAGTAGAAATCAACTCACATGGAAGCACCTCTCCAAGTATTCCAGCATTTCCAACAGCCCAAGAAGCTATTCCAGTACTGCCAGTGCTATGCGACTTGAGTGAGCAAGTGCAGACTGTTTGTTCACATGCAGACACGTTACTGCAAGAGGCCATACGGTTGGGACCAAGTGTGGCAAATGGTTCAGACAAAAGTGACTATCAGCACCCCTGCTCTCACACAGTTGAAAAAAATGTGGGAAGCGTGCACTTAGTTGCACAAAGCTTGGCACAGCGAAGCTGGTTGATCCTCAGCTGGTCATGCTGCAGCACGGGGATCACAACGTTGATTGAATCCAGCGTGCTTGGCCGAAGAAGATGCAGCCAAGAGACAATGATGGGCACATCTGGAATACACGCAAAGTTTGCCACTATGAATGTGTTGAAATCGCTGTCCCTGAGCCATGGGGTAAGAAACTGGCAGTTGCTATGGCAACGGCACAGCGACGGCTTGGTGGTTGCTATGGAAATGGTGCAGCAGAGGTTTTTTGTTAACAGCCGTCTTACTGCCAGCTTGAACAGTGATGCGTCAGTGGTATGCAGTCTTATCAATGCACGTCACTGCAACGTCACATGCGTTTAGTATAAAAGCAAGCTGCTCAGTAAATCGTCGTTCATGTTGTGTTATCTGGCTTCCTTGTATATCTCGACAGCGACATAACAAACAGCTTCGCTTTTAGAAGAATTACAAGTGCAGCATGTGCCAGTCTGCGTTCTAGTTCAAGGGACCAATAAGCAGGCGCGAAGAATTGCGTGCTATTCGTGTGGACCTCTTCGACTGCAACCAGTGTGGTAAAGCATTTATGTGAAAGAAGAGGCTGCGGCAGCATCTCCAGCAAAGCTACTTAGATGCCATATGTGTACCACTTGTGTCCTGGTAAATTTGTGCGTTGGTCCCATTGGGAGGCTCACACACGCCGATGAGAAACCATACAAGTGTTCCAAGTGTGATTTCCGCGGCTTTTGGACAGGAAATCAGATGTGTCTTACAGTTACAGACAACTACAAAGTGACGCTTTCCTGTCTGAACTGCAAATCCATGTCTTCAATGAACTGACAAGGAGCTTACTATGATAGATGATGTGATTACAGCTGATGTGCTGATAGGTGATGTGATTACTGCTGATGTGCATTTGTGATTAGGTGATATGGTATGTTTGGCATTATTAAAGAGATGTAGCACAGTCAAGATGTATCGCCTTCTGTAAATGCGTATGATGACATGTCTTGAAATGACAGCGGTGGTACTATCGGACACTGTGTTTAAGGGAATGTTTGAATGGATATACTTTTATTTAAATGCATGAGAATGACAAAATCGTCTCGCTTGGTGTTTATTGTATAGATCTTGATGAGTCTTATTGCATTTAGAAGAAAGATTAGTTGAAATTAGCTACCTGGAAAAGTCCATTTTTAAATTAGGGCTTCGTTTTTTTTAAATACTGTATGACGAGAAATCGTCGAAATGTTGGCTCCGACGCATTCTCTGTTTGACGATTTCTCAGAATTTCAAGCCTCCATATTTGGCTGAACTTGTTTGGATTAATTAGGATGTCTACTTTAAAACAATGCGAAATTTCGTGTAGCTTACATACCAAGTCTCCGTCTCTGAAACTGAGCAGCAAGATAACGATGTGACAGCGCTGTAAACTCTGTTTATATATTTAGACATCTTAGGGGGACAAAATTGAGGTGTTATACATTGGTCTGAGTAAAGCAATGCCAATTTGCATGGATGAAACTTCACTAGGTGCTTTTATGTATGTGAACATTCATAAAATGCAACTTATACCATTGAGTCCAAGATCAAGAAGGGAGCCGACGGATGGATACACGTTATAGATTTCAAAACAGGAGAAAGTGCCTCAGATCAGGCTGGCCGACGTTTCGATAGGGGACCTATCTTTGTCAAAGGCGCCTTGTCATCCCTGGCGTGTTAGTTTTATGGGGTTAGTGATGACGTCATGTCCAGCGGCGGCGTGTCTGTTGCTGTTGGTAATTGATGCCTGGAAAGAGAGAAACTCGAAAGCAGAGGAGTAAAGCCCTTGCCACATTTCAAGAGAGTTTGCAAACACGTTCGGGTCTGCCATGTCAGAGTTCAAGGTAGCTGCAAAGAAAGAAAAAAAAAGAGAGAAAAAAAAAAGGGGGGGGGGGCGGGTACAACCAAGCGAGAGGACGAGTGCAGCCATCACAAAGAGCTGCAGAAGGTGGTGAGGAAGGGAACTACAGGCGGGGAGAAAAAAAAAAAAAAAAAGAGAGAAACCGGGCGGTTTACGTTTAAATGTCCGCCAAGGAGCTGCAGAAGGTGGTGGGGAAGGCAGCTACAGACGACAAAAAGGTACTCGGGCGGCGTACGTTTAAAATGCCGCCTGCCTACTTTAAGTGATATTGAAAGGGTTGCCTGAAAAGCAAGCTCCTGCTTAATGGGTGAAGTAATTGGCTGGCATATGCATCCAGTGTCGTCGGCGGCTTCCAAAAATTGGGCGCCCGTCAACTAAGAGGGAAAAAAAAAAAAAAGAAAAAGTTGAAAGGAACGAGGGGCGGCCGGGGGGAACAATCGGAATAAGACTCGTAGAACTTCCTGAGAAAGCGAGGGCTGTGACAATGCTGGCCAGAAGCGGCCTTTGGAGCGCGGAAAGGGGGAAGGAAACCGTGGCTCGGATTCACTAGAAAATGAAAATATCTTAAGAGAATAATATCTACACGTATGTGCACATTTTTACATGCAAGGTTAAGAGATATTAAAAAAGAATATTGATAGTGTATTATGGGAGCTGGTCGGGATTTATTTTGCGAATAGGTTAAGGTTTTTGAAAGCTGAGCGTACTTCATGTCTCTTAATATTATAGGAATCATGCTATGGCTTTTAACGATTCCAAATTACCACGAGCTAGATTTATTCCTGATGGGTGTAGGGATTGAAATTTGTGTATCAATACGATTCCATGTATTTCCTCTCACGTGGTGACCGGAAGTTTGTTTGTAGAATGTAAAGTTTGGCTTGATCGAAATTGTGGTCTTGTTGATTGAAGTGGCTGGCTACTGCTTTTGGTAAGTTGTGCTTTGTGTCTGCGCGGTGGCCGTTCAGTCTTACATGAATTGGTTGTCCAGTTTCGCCTATGTACTGTTTTTTACAGGTGGCACACTCAATGCAGTAGATCAGGTTGTTTGAGGTGCACGTGAAGTTCGATGTTACCTTGTGAAGGTAATCGGATGCTGTGCTTTTTACGTTGGTGGCTGGCTGTATATGTTTGCACGTAGAACATCTTGGACGCCCACAGGGTCCAGACGTTGGTGTAGTTTTTGTTGCGAGTTTTGCATGTACGAGCATATCTTTAAAATTGGCGTTGCGTCTGTAGGCGACCTTAGGTGGTTCGGGGAAGATTTTTAGTTTCTGGTTGGTTGTTAGAATCGGATAGTATTTTGCTGAGGATGTTGTTTATGTCGGAAGTGCGTTCGAAAATTTTGTAGTGAGAAGAGGCGTTGTTGTTGTGGTTTTAGAGCGTGGTTTAAGTGTCTCAGTGCGGTCTAGTTTTAGTGCGTCCGTGTAAGCCTTATGAAGGAACGCGTTTGGATGGCTTCTGTTTGCTAGTGTTTCTTTTAGGGTAGTAAGTCTGTTTACGTAATCCTGATCCTCTACGCATATGCGACGTAACCTTGTTGCTCGGCTCCTGAAAATGCCCTGTTTGCAATTTTTTGGGTGATGGCTAGTATAATCTAGGTATTGTTGCTTGTCAAATGGTTTTTTATACAGCGTTGTCTTTAATATTCCATTCTCAAGATATATGGTTGCGTCAAGAAAGTTGATGCACTCAGCTGAGGTCTCGGACGTGAACTTTATCGTTGGATGAAAGGAGTTCAGGAATGATGTAAATTTACTTAGATTGTCCCTGCCATGACCCCATATTATAAGTATGTCATCAATGTACCGAAGGTATGTGTGGGGTTTGTCCGCGCAGCGAGCCAGGAAGTCTGTTTCCAGAATTCCCATGAATATGTTTGCATAGGTGGGTGCGAATGCGGTGCCCATGCTTGTTCCTTGTATTTGAATGTAGTAATTTTCTTTAAATTCAAAGTACTTGTGTGATAGTACTAGTTCGAGTAATGATAAATATACTTCAGTATACTGTTGTACCTTATGTTTATTTAAGGTTTGCTTTATTGAAGTTAGGCCCTCTGGGATCGGAATATTCGTGTATAAAGCGGTAACGTCTAGCGTCACGAGAATGGCGTTTTGTGGTAGTGTGCCTTTACTATTAATCTTTTCTATTATTAGGAGTAGGTGTGGGGTATCTTGTACAAATGACGGGAATGTATTCGGAATGTCTCCGAGAAAGTGGTTAAGGAATTCGGAGAGACTCTTGATCGGGGTGTTGTTGTTTGATACTATTGAGCGCCCTGGAATAATGGCTGTGTATAATTCGGTGGATGATACTTTGTGAATTTTTGGGAGGAGGTAAAACCGTTCTGCTGCTTTGTTGTTTGGTTTCAGAAACTTGAATTCTGATGGTGTTAATAATTCATCAGCAAGGAGGGATCTAAATGTGTTAGTGATTGTGATTGTGTATTGTTCTGTTGGAGCGTTGTCTAGTTTGCGGTAGTGTTCTGGGTTATTGAGTTGTCTGTAAGCCTCATGCTTGTACTTTTGTATTGGACAAATGACAATGCTTCCTCCCTTATCGGCTTCCTTGATGACAATGTCTTCGCGCGACCTTGAGGTTAGAAATGATGCGGCTCTCCGAATAAGTCATGTTCCTAGGCTTCTTAGATAGTTTAGATTGATTAATAATTTCTGTAGTGATAGCTTTAAGATATAAGTCAAGTTCAATTGCCTGTTCTGGTTCGGGAGTCCAAGTAGACTGAGCCCTGAGTGTTGTAGTACCTGCTTCTGCTCCATCGTTATCTGCAAAAAAGTGTCTAATCGCATTCTTCGTGAAAATTCTGTGAGGTCTCTGTGAAGTTCGAATTCATCTATTTTGCTGTTGCTTGGACAAAAGTTTAGGCCCTTGCTAAGGACACTTGTTTCCTCTAGACCTAATGATCTTGAAATGTCTACTACATTGGACTGCTTCATTTGTGTGATGTCAGCCGTGTTTGGTATTTCTCTGCTTATAATGTCAGCTGTTAGCGGGACTAGGCTGGTTGTTCGGGAGGGTGTTCCTTGATTCGAAATCATTTTCTTATTCTGCTTTTGCCTGAATTTATTATTCTGTTTTTCTTTATATTGTTCTAGGTCTCTTTTTTCTTCGGTTGTTAGAATTATGTTCTGGAGTTTTTGAGAAACTTCTTCAATCTGTTCTATGCAGTGGCTCTTGAGTATATGTAAGAGAGAAAATGAAGCGTTGTCTAGTGCTGTTTGCCAGTTATCTTGATATTGGGTGGTGAAAGCGACGCCCTAAAGCGGGCGTCGCTTTCAGTTTTAGTCCTTTGGGAATTGTGTTGTTCTTTATACAGTGCTTGTACGTGTTGAGATGACACGTGTAGTTGGTGAGTTTTTGGGTTAGTTTTCTAGCTTGTAAAAATTCATTGCGGCGTGCCTGGGGAGTAGTGATTTCAAGGGTTTGTCACTTGTTTGTCTTTGTGCGGGTGGACAGGCGTGTGTCCGCGCGTTCCGGTTTGGGAGCTGTTTGAACTTCTGCTTCGTTAGATTCGACGGCTTTTGCGGTTTGGGTGTCTGTATGCGGAGGTATGAGGGTGGGCGTCTGTGTGACCACTTCGGTTGCGGATTTGGTTTCGTCGGTGTCGGTTATGTTGGATGTAGTTTGTGTGGAGGTTTCGGCTGTGGACCTTGCGTTTGATGCAGTTTGTGTGGAAGCTTCGGCTGTGGTGTATGTTGCGTCCGTTTGGCTCGCAGACGAGTGTGTTTTCGGTGGTGAGTTCGTCTTTTGTTGTTTTTTGCGTGTGGAATGTTGCTGAGTGGGCTAGTGTGGCTGTAGTGCGTGGCGCTGTAGCGGAGACAGGGTTCGTGGAGGGGCCTTTTGTGGGCTGGTAAGTGACGTTATGTTGTCCTTTAATGTGATGGTTAATGCGCTGAGCGACTGCTGCAACGCCTCGGTGGTTTAGGTGGAGGCCATCCCAGGCCAAGTGTTCGTGCGGTGAATTGTGTATTTCTGTGTGGTGGATGGCGTCAACATTTTGTGAAAATGTGGCAAGTTGAGTATCAGTGTGTTTAGTTTGTTTTTTTCCTCAGTGTGCCTCATCAGTGCGGTTGTTTGGTGAATGAGTGGGCGGTGTTTGTTTTGTAGTCGAGGAGCCACAGTTGTCACAGTTATGTGTGTGTTTGGGCGAGCTGTCTGGATTGAAAGTATTGCATCGTTTAGTGATTCGATTGTTTCTGCTGCATTTTGACTGTGGAGGTTGTTTGTTCCAACATTAATAATGAAGTGTGTGGTATGTGTTGGGGCGTCACATACCAGTGTTAAGATATCTGTTGTCTGTGCACCGCTAAAGTGTCTGATGTACAGTGCTTGTGGGCCTGACGGGAAGTGTTCGTGAAGGTATTTGAATTGGCTGTCACCTAGAATAGCTACATGCGCCAAGGACAACAAGGGGCACTGTCCCCTTTAGGTGTATCTGACAAGTCTTGGTTTGCCTAGCATTATTACTTTTAAATGATAGGAGCTCGTTTTAACAAATGGGAAAAATAGCAATCAATAGACGTTTATTTAAGGTAAAAATTAACACATGCTTCGAGTTCATCGAGAACGGCACCTTGGTGCTGCTGTGGTTGCTCTGGTACACAAATAAAACGACTGCAGCTGAGGTACACAAAACCAAAAAGCTCCAATTCGTGTCCGCATAGGAGCGGGGAGAACATGACGTTTCGATGTTAAAGAAGTGAAGGTGTGTCGTGGTAACCGGGCATTCCTAAAGAATATGGGGAACGGAGTTTTTGCAAAGTAGCACCCGTCTCTACGGGGACTACGGGAACCGCACGGCAAGGGGGAGCGACGTTGTCAAGCCGCACGAGGAATAGCATATAGGAGGAAGGGTAGTGCAGGTAAACACGCTGTGCCAGATTTGCAGTGCTCATGACTACGAGGATCAGCTGAAGGGAGCGAGGAACCGCTGCTTGGAGACAGAGTGTTTGAGATTCTTGCTGACAGAGTATTTGAGATCCAAAGAGTATGCGGTCAAGGGATAGCAATCTAGTTTCTTAATCAAAATGTATGCACACGAATGTTAATGTACTGGTCATTTCACTCCCATTGAAATTCGGCTGCCGTTAGAGAGCGCCCAATCCCCTTCCTCGAGATTGGTAGCGCAATACTTCTCTTGGTAAGCTAGCACGGCACGGGGCGCAATTTATTAATACTGGGACGAAGTGCTGCCGTTCGTCGCGTACGCATGTAATACCGCGCAGCATGAGACCACTGGATGCAGCCCGTTTTTCCTCCTTTACGCTCGTCCACTGAGGTACACTTTGGACACTATCTTTGCTTTCTGCAGCCACAACGACGCTTATATCGCGAAAACCCTCTGCCGGGTGGAGGAGGCTTGGCGCCTCGCCCCATTGCGTACTCTAGCTTCACAAGGGCACTATAAATCCCGGTATGATAGTCGACACCGTCAGGTCACCTACAATCCTGGTGACCTAGTGTGGTTATGGACTCCGGTGCGGAAACGTGGACTGAGTCAAAAACTCCTCGCTGAATATGCTGGACCGTTTATTGTGGCAGAGCGCCTTAGTGCGTTGAATTATAGGATTGAACGCCTAACTGCCAGTGGAAGACGACCATCCAAGACCGAAATCATGCATATAGCACGCCCGAAGCCCTTTACTCAGCGACCCTCCAGTGACTTCTCGCCCGGAGGGCTTCGTCTGCAAGAGGAGCAATGTTAGTGGGTCTAATGCACAGCGAAAGAGTAGCAGCGACAACAACAACGGAGTAGAAGGGAAGAGAAGAACGACGTGCAGTACTGGCTGACGCTCGCCGTCCACTGCCTTACGAATAAAACTCTCCTACAAACCTCGTAACAATACATATCACCGCGATAACTCTCCAACGTGGAAAGACTTCTTTAGAGATAAGCCTAATTGCATATGTTAATGTGGATTTATTTAGGGACGGGACTCATTTAGGAATACATATTACATATCGTAATGTGCTTCCTTCCCGACATGAAGCCTGTATAGTGACTTTTTTTTAAAAGGAGTTGCAAGCGCCGGCATCGCTGTGTGGTAGAATGCTGGGCTGCCACGTAGAGGGCGCTGGTTAGAACCCAGTTTCATCCTGGATAGGTATTTCTACACTTCGCGCGATAGCGGTTACGGACATCGGCGGCGAAAAACTACGGCGCCAAAAAAGCTGTTTTGGTCTCATAACAGCTTTCTCTGTAAAAGACGCATCGCACCAAAAACCTGTCATTTTCTCCAGGACCCATCCTCTGCTTCGTGAAACTCAGAATTAACACCAAACGCTTTATGCTGCAAGCAACAGCAATATTCAACGAGACACTGGGATTCTTAACCCAGTTTACTATCAGGGCCAGAGCTTGCTTTGAGCACATGTGGAAATTGAGCATCGAGTGGGACGCTGTTCTTTGTCACCTATTCTGAATGAATGGAAATGGTGGTGTGATGAACTGTCTAGTTTTTACGGAATGGACCTACCCCCCTTCTACCCACATGTTTTGTTACCAGAGGTGAAGGAATGTACGCTTCATGCGTATGTTGACGCAATCTCATCTGCTTACGGCGCATTCGCTTAGCAATGCACATTCGATAATCTAGAAGAATTGTATTCACTACCTTGTTTTTGAAGGCTCGAATAGGCCCAATCCAATTATTAACTCTGGGCAGTTCGCACCTTCTTGCTTGCTTCATGGCATCAAGATTATTCGCGCACTGCCAGCGGTCCATTCTCTATTTCTTCAAAAGGGCCCCTCTATGGACAGACGGCGTGATAGCGCTTCATTTACTGAGAGGTAAGCGCCAATATTGGAGGCTATTTGTACGCCATTGAGTGGACGAGGTTCAAGCTATCACGAATACAAACTGGGAGTAACATTGCCCGGGAAAGGAAAAACCTGCAGATACGACCACCAAAGGAGCGCATGCTGACCAGCTCGCACCTTCAAAATTGTGGTGGCGTGAACCATCGTGGATGCGCAAAGGCGCCGAACTCTGGGCTGAGGAAGTTGCAATAGTTTCTGATGTATCGATGAAAGAGTACAGATAACCTCACCACATTGAAAATCACAAACCAATGAAGACATCATACCGGCTGGGGCTACTGATTATTCATGTCGCTTATTTCATATCTAATTTACACCGGGCTGCTCTCTGGGTATTGTGATTCGTGAGCAAGCTAAATCATGAGAGTAGCGCAACAGAATTTCTAACATCGCACGCAATCTAGCAGCGAGGTGTACTGGTGAAGCAGAAGAGTCCAAGCAGAAGTCATTTTAAAAGAGATAAGGGCAATTCGAAGCCGTGAGCAGACATCCGTGACTTGAGCTCTGCTCCATACCTGGATTTCCAAAGACGACACGGGAACTTTGCACGTGACAGAGTGTCTGCACTTCAGTTAGAAAACTTATTCCGCGAGTCACCAAGTCATTCTTCTGGAAAACAATTGTTACTCTGAATCCCTAGTTTCACAGCACCTTGGCAAACTCTTGCACGCTGTTGTACAAGAAACACTTGACAAGTTACGGAAACAGTTTTACAGCGAAGGTTGTTATGAGATCACAACAAGGGCCATTTTTGGTGCCGCAGTTGTCCGCCGGCGCCGCCGCCGCCGATATCCCTAACCGCAATGGCGCGAAATAAGAAAAAAAGAACACAATAATAAAAAAAAATATCCAGAATGGGACGAGGTTCGAACCTGGGTCGTCTGCGTAGAAGCCCAAATTCAACCTCAGAGCCACGCCGGTGCTTCAAAATGCTTTGCAAAAAGACCCTGTTTTTGCTTGGTATCGGGAATGTTGTGTGGTAGAAGAGTAAAATAAAAACCACGCGTCACAGAACGCGGATTTTGTGACCACGCTTCATACAATGCGAATTGTGGAACGAGGGGGTTGTTGAATGCTTCCAACCCATTATAAAGGACTCTGCCATAATTATTCACAGTCATCATCCATAGCATCAACAGAGTGCACATAATGCCTTACAGGTGTTTAGCGTATTGACGAAAAAGGAAAGGAGAGAGAGGGCGAAGGGACGCGCGCGCTGGCGCTGATCATGGCGTTGCGCAGGAGAGAATTGCGGCATGTCGAACCCGCAATGTAAATTTGGGTCGATGGAGGTGATCCCGATGGTTCGGATGATCGTGGCGACACGTTGAAGGACTGGACAGGCCCGGTTGTTCAGATCCTGGCAAACTTGAGTTTATTTACAGACTTTTAAACTTTATGACAAAACAAAGGCCGGGGCGGCCACTGAACAGCTCTCGGGACAACAACTGGGCTGGGCCCGCACCAAGCGTTCAAGCCCTTAAGAGAATATCTCTAAGTCATTCGTCGCTGTCCCCTCCGCAATCTCTCCGTGGAGCCCCAAGCTCTCCTCCTCTCCTCTCCTATTTCTTCCTTTAAATCCCCCCTGTCTCGTCTGAGACCGCCTTACGGGACCAACCCTTTTCGATACTCCACCAATGAAGCAGAGAACTTTGTTTCTCAGAGACGTGTCTCCGCCTCCACGTTCCCGCGCTTTGCTGCCCTAACTATATGCGGCAAGCCAACTAAAACGCAATCAATCACATACACATTCAAAGTGCACTGACATACACCACACCAACGTGCCCACTTTACGATGCCGTCTGGGCCCTTGTCTGCGACAAGATGCCGCCGCCTGTTGCAATTACTGGAAAACCACGTCGGTGCTCATTCAGTGAGGACCGTCGCGACGGCGACACATTGTTTACGTTGTCAGTCTCCGTGGGATCGCTTCCGCCGCATGGGTGACTCCACCGCGACAGGAGCGGTCGAAAAAAGGTCGCGGGGTTCGGCTACAAAGGCGCGGGTAGAGGCGAACGGCCTAATGGCCCTTCTGAGTGCCCCTTTTCTGTCAGGCGCCGTCTGCCGACTAGTCACCGTTGATCCGCACTGGTGAAATCTTTCTCCGAACATAACTCCGCATTTCAGAGGAGTCAAGTGAAGCAAGCGCTGGACAACGTTCGCAACGCTCTACCCGCTTGAAGGAGAGGAGACTAGAGGAGGAGAGTAGCGCATGCGCCACGAGAGCAGAAGCGAGAACGCAGGAGAAGCGCAAGTAGGTGTTGGGAGAGAAGTGGTGAGAGTAACGGGCAGCTGTTGGAGAGAGGGAAGGGGGATGCGTAGTGTGCGTGCGGCCGCCCACGCCGCGAGACATACCCCCGAGCAAGAGATGCTTCGCATCTAAAATTGCATGCTGGCTGCTTCCTTACTTAACAAAAATTACGATGATTTATAGCGCAGTGGGTTCCTCGCAAGTGCACCTCTATTGGTTGCTAAGGAAGCAGAGAAGGCTCCCATGATCCATTTCCTGGGGGTCTCAGTAACGTTAATTCGCTCTCTCTTTCTCACGTGAACGTATGTAATAAAGCGTGGTGGGAGACTAAATAACGACCGGGCGTCACACAATGCGAATTACGTAACTAGTGGGTCGTTTAAAGCTTCCAACCCATTGCAAAGGGCTCAGCTCGAATTCTCCATCGTCATCAACCCTCGCATCAAGAAAGTGAACATAATGCCTCACAGATGGTACCTCGCTTCTCCGCAGAATGATGAATAATGTTGTGATGGGTGCTTCCCAAGTTCATAAAAATTATGATTTGGGGCGTAGTGGGTACGCTTCAAGAGTAGCTGACTGTGCTGCGCTTTTCGCGCAGGCCTGGTATTTTTTCGATTGTATAAGGATAACTATTCAACAAAAGCAATCAAAGAACGCGCAGTGTCTCGTCATCACTAGGGTAAACCATTGCAGCGACAAGCCCCTTCTTTACTAATTGACAGAGTAAATGCGCAGCTGATACATTTCGAGTTGTGGGCATTCACTTCGGCGGAACGCTAGTCATTAAGGCCACACGATCAGTTAAGACGGGATATATTGTACTCTTACTTAAGCGGTCATGAGAGCCATTCACCTTCAGCATATATCTGCCCCCACCCTTCTAAACACCTGTCGCCCCTTTTCGCTTCGAAGAGGCTTTCCTGCTGCCAGATGCTCCGAATCATGTTCAAATGAAGCAAGAGCTGCCCAACATCTGTAAAAGCAAACGGTCTGAAGAGGTCGCGAACACCTATGCAAACACGAAAATTGAATGAATGCTTATCGTTGACAAAGCACCATGGTGGAGATGACACTATGAGCGTCTAGTGAGATCCCGTCAAGCAAGCCTGGAAGAAAACTGTCCAACCGAATTGCCTTATGAACCACGAACTCTTCACGCTTTTAACGAAACTTGAGGCCGTCCTAAACCCCAGGTGAATCGCAGAGAACTGCTCTCATTGTCAACACAATAATTGCAAGAATTGTGCAAGCAGATAGATGGCAATCTGGATCAACTTTGGCAACGATGGACGGAACAATGCAGTGAAGTGGACTCGTACCGGGAGCAAAAACCAAACACACAAGTGAACACTGGAGACATCGAACTTCTTGAAGACAGTCCTCACCTTTGGAAGCTAGCCTCAGTGACTGAAGTCCATGTCCCTCGCAATGCAATAACAGATCATGCACCGTCAGGTTTAGAGATGGAACACAGTTCCAATGACCTACCAAGTTGTTCTAGTCTTTGTAATTTCACAAACTTGCATGGATTTTGCTTTGCGAGGGGCAGGTTGTTGCAAATTGCGAGGAAGAAGTTGCTGCGTTCACGAGTGGTGCAGAGGCTCGAGAATCGTCCCACCTTGCCTGTATATCCGAAGCTTAAGGATGCGTTTTCTACCGCATTAAAGCGATTGAGCTCTCGCACGAAGGCATTTTTCTCATCATCGTCTATGTGAGAGAGTGCAGGTACATACGCATCTGCTATTTTGTTAAAGTGACGACAGTCAATGCAAAAGCGCCACGAGTTGTCCATTGTCTTCGCTAAGACAAGTGGAGATTGCCATAGGCCAATTGTTGGTTGCAATGTTGTCGATCACCGTCGTATTGTTGCCCACTTTTTCATAATGCGTCTTTTTATAGCAAAGACGTAATATGGTAGCCTACAAATGGTTCTCTGTGGTTATGCTATGCGCGACAGCAGATTATATCCGAGAGAGATGTCCAAATCACAGATATCCCGATAAGATGACGGAAGGTGACCAAGGGCTGTGGTTTGTTCTGGAGGGAGAGCAGGGGCAATAACCTAGAAATGTTGCCAGCGGGCGACGAGATTGAAGTAGCATGCGACAGATGTCCACTAGTACTCAGAAGGGAGTCTAGGTTCAAAGAAGAGATGTCGTACTATTGGTACGCAATCGCGATTCTGGATATTATGAATTTGGTCTTGGCAAAATACCGTAACCGAAATCAAAACTACGTCTGTGAACGGTACGATGTACCCGCCATCTGGTATATGAGGCCAGGCGCGAAAGTACAATTATCGATACTTGCGGCGACAGTTGAGCGAACTCAGCAGAACATGGCGTAGTGGCAATCTGTGGTAGCTCGTGCTGCACACATTACAAGAACAGGTGAAGTAGTACCATTGGCGATGCGCACTCTGCACGTCACGGACGGCGTCCGCACCTTCTCGTCATCCTTCGCAATATGATTTCTAGCATTCATTGGTCTTGTTTTAGATGCGAAGTATCTCTTGCTCGAGGGCATGCAAGGCGGCGTGGTAATCCGCACGCAGCGTTGATGTCCGCACTCACACTACCCATGTGCGACTCTCCTCCTTCCCTCTCTCCAAAAGCTGCGCGTTACAATCTCCACTTCCAGCAGCACCTGCTTACGCTTCTCCTACATTCTCGCTTCTGCTCTCACGGCGCATACGCTACTCTCATCTAGTCTCCTCTCCTTCAAATAGAAGAGCGCTGCGCGCGTTCAGTCCGGCGCTTGCCTCCGTTGGCTCCTCTGAAATGCGGGCTCGACATGCCGAAATTCTCTCTCTCCTGCGCAGCGCCGCGATGAGGGCCAGCGCATGCGCGTCCCCTCCCCCTCTATCTCCTCTCCTACGCTGCCTCTATCTAGCGCGCCTGTCGACGTTCCCCGCACGCCCTGTGAGAACTAACGGCCAGGCTAGAAGGAACACACGAGGCGCGTAGTGTTCCTCTTCGCGTTCTACGACGTGAGGTCGGTAGCATGCCAAGCGAATGCCAACGGAACGCGATCGTGCAAGTCTTCCGGCCTCGCATCGCCTCAAGGGCCCCTTTAGCGGGAGATGGTGTAATTTGTTTACATGTTTTGTCTC
Organism: Rhipicephalus sanguineus; assembly: GCF_013339695.2. Lineage (NCBI taxonomy): Eukaryota > Metazoa > Arthropoda > Arachnida > Ixodida > Ixodidae > Rhipicephalus > Rhipicephalus sanguineus. Next base: position 23,944 of record NW_023614617.1, read on the forward strand.
TTTTGCACGAATGGGCGGCTGCTATGATCCAGACGTTCTTGATAGCGCTGTTTCATTTCTGTCGTTCTACGCATCCCGTTTACGCTCTACTTAGCAAAACAGCCTTCACAAAGAGTTCATTCCTGTTTAATAGTGGAGCTACATGACTAGAGCTTCCTGTGTGAACGAAAACATGCACCACACAAATTGGGCAAAATCCATCGCTCACCACAGCTCGCTAAAGATGAAGTCAACTAAGTCTATGCACGAAACGCCAAGCGCATGCGGCAAGAAGACAGGACGTATGCTGCGAAACGGATACTGCGGCAATATGTTGCAAGCAATGTGCTGCTCAGAAGGAGAACATTAAAGAAGAATCTGCCGAAAAACTTGTGAGATATAATCTGGACAGTCATTTCGGAATTATATGCAGGATGCGTGATCAGCAATGGTTTTAAATCCTGTTGCTGTTCTATGTCATGTGCTCAACATCAGATAATTAACGGGACACAAGAAGACAAGGCGACTACACGAGCGCTCGTGTAGTCGTCTTGTCTTCTTGTGTCCCGTCCATTAGCGCTCAGTCATTTGCAAAATGAACCAACACGCCCAACAGAGCATTTTCTCAGATAATTAATCGCTCAGCAGGCTATCAAAGCGCGTTAGAAATACCAACAGACATAGCTGTCAACTTACTTTAGGCTGCTGAATGGACTCTCTTAGTCCTTAAGCGTCCACTGTATTCTTTCTAATTGGCCACGACTACAAATTATACGAAAAACACAAGGTATCGACGTTTTAAAGGTTACGCTACTCGCAATTCCAGTGACTGTTCAATGCTAAATGTGTGATATTACATGCTATTCTAAAAATCTTAGGTACACTTGGAAAACAATTGAATCATATTCTATAATATGGGCACCACTATAAATAAATACAAATACATATCGATGTCAGAATGGCTTATTTCTTGTTTGAAGCAAAACATGTACTTACTTAAGAGCAATCGCTAGCAACTAACACTGCGAGAAAAAAATGAATTTCATATAAAAGTTCTAATAAAGGAAAAAATACTAAAAAATTCAAGCAATGCGGTTGTCATAACAAAGAAGTACAATACCACGACACTCAGGCATGGCTCGTCACATTTTTCACGATTCACATCGCAGTAAATGTAACCAGAGGCACGCAGTGTCTCCATTGTTTGCACTTGAACTGCAAGCCATTCTAGGACTTGCAGCGTGCAGGTACATGTAACTTAGCCATTGGTGATGGCTCTTGTGGATAATTGTTAACTGTAGAACTATTACTACTTCTTAATGGCTTCTTTTGGTTAGATCAAACGTTTAGATGACTGCACACATTTGCATCTATTTTGCATTCTCAGTTTTCTTGCTATTGTCTTTTCAGCGTGGGCGCCCTCCAACTCACGGAAGATTCACTAAAGCAGCTGCACGGGCAAGTGTTTCATCTTAATGGAAACAGTTATCTTTGATGACCGAACGAATAATTAGGTCAATTCTGCTTTGCAGAAAGTTCCTGCAGAATGTGCACCACCTAAAGAAATAAAACATCAGTAAGAAGAGGCCTTTTTATATTATGTGCCGAAATAACACACCTATCATTCTAAAACAATAAGAAAATGGAAGCAAAGAACGCCTCAGGCGGCGGTCAAGCAGTAGCTCCAGGCAACGCCTTGTACAGCGACAAATACCGTTTCCTTTTTTTTACTACCAAAGAAGGCAACGGAAAGAGGCTACTTGAAATGCGTACAGCATCATTATAGTTAAAAACAGGAAAAAATTGCTCCCTTCCTTAGCGATTGGTGCAGTTCTAATTCCTGCGCTGAATGCAGCTCCCCTGCTGCGAAACCCGAAGTGCGTCGGACGGTTCCCAGTGATTCCCGTTCGTAGAGATCCCACTGCTCCATTTACCAAACCGTGGATGATGTCAATGTTTGAGGTAAGCACGTAGGGTTTCCCAGGCATGACTTGAATCCTATTAGGGAGATTTCCAAGCTCGATGTTCCATATCCGCAAGACTTCGATTTGGGCGAGTTGGTACATGATTAGATGGGGAAAAAAATCTCACCATATCCACGGAGTGAATGATGATGAGTGGGCGAAGCTGCGGAGGTTCATCGGTAAGCCGTGAATCTTCCGTGAATTCTGCCCAGTACATCATCACCGACGTGAGATCGGGCGCGTTTATACTAAAGGTTCGATGAGTTATGACGACTTGCAGCTCACTTTATTTTACATTTACGCTGTGAATTTTCATTGTTTAGAAAACCATTGCTTTAGAAAACATCTGGTGTCTTTCGTTAAGCAGCTGGCGTCTTTTCGTTTTGCTTTAGAAACACCTGGCGTTCTTTCGTTTTGCTTTTACAAAACATCTGGCGTCTTTCGTTGGTTTATTTCATCAATCAACGGCGTTTTGAACAAAATTTTTATTGTTTAATCACGCACAGGAGAAATCTCACCAGGCACTACCTTGGAGGTAAACAATGGCTGCTAATGGGAATGAGAGACAGAAGAAGTCGGCTTTTAGCTAACACTTACACTTCTACTTCTATTAACGTTTCCTACTGGAACATGCCAATGGCTGCTAATGGGGAATGAGAGACAGAGGAATTCGGCTTTTAGTTAACGCGCACGCTGCGAATTCTTTATTGTTCAACAACGCACAGGAAAAATCTCCCACCGGCACCACCTTGGAGGTCAAAGCGTAAGACTGGTTACGCACTACGACTACTACGACTACGACTACGAGGGACGAACGGGTGCCGCCTTAAGGAGCTTCGCCCCTAAAACAGCGCCATAAAGGACGAGGACGCAGGAACACAGTAGACTGGACGAGCGCTGTCATTGCTTGTCCAGTATACTGTGTTCCTGCGTCCTCGTCCTTTATTGCACTGTTTTTTCTGCATCTAACCATATGCGCACGATGTTTTTTTCAGCTTTATCTGCTTCCTGCCTGTTAGGGCACTTGATTACGTGTCGTCCGCAGCGAGTTCCGTCAAGTTGTTTTCCCCTTCAAATGTAGCGCTGGCTAAGGGCCTGTGGAAAAAGCAATCGTGCCCGTGGCGGGGTGGTGGCACCCCCTCTTTCGCACAGCCGGAATCAGCCGCACGTTTTCGTTGCGTTTTGACTATTTTAGGTCAATTATTGCGTCCACTTCTTGGTTATTTTTGTAAATGATAATATTTTACATCTCGTAATTTACTTTATTCGGTTTTAAGCACTGCTAGCCTAGTTTTAGGCCTGTGTCGCCAAACTTATTGTCGGCATTATCACGCCATATGAGATTTATGCATGTACAAGACTGCATAAGCATGACTTCATAACTTCTAAGCACCTAAAATTTTAGACAGCTATGCTCTAATAGTAATGCAACGACTATGTACGCAGCTAAACTCGTGGGCTTTCTTCTCTACTTTCTCTCTTCCTCGCCCTGACTTCAATCCGTTTCCTTATTTTCCCTTCCCAACCATTACTAGGCTGAAGTATGCATAGCTATGCTATACTTTTCCTTCTACTTTCCTAATTTCCCTCCTCCTCCACCTCCCTTTCCTTTCGCGCCTCCTTGCTTTACTTTGCTATACACGCTGCGCTTTGCTCTCTTTATTTCTGTTACTTTATCGCTCCCTGGTTCTGTCGCTCTCATTTCTATCTCTTTATCCGTTTCACGTTTTCTCGACCATAGTAGTGCTACAATGTCGAGCCACTATCTAGGGTACGCCCGCAAGGCATGCCTTGTTGCCTTGTGCTCTCACAAGAAGCGCGAGCAGATGTTAACCCAGCGGCTGGCAGGGTTAACATCTGAGCTTCAAGCTTCTTTCCTGATCGCTATGATTCCAACAAAGATTTTGCCCTCACATTGATACAAAGTCCTGAACATCCATCGTAGCTTTTCTCTCTCTTCTGAGTTGTACAATGAGTGCTGACTTATGCTCTAATTTGCAGTTGTACAATCAATAGTGAATCATGCTCAAACAACTTAAGTGGCAGTACTGACAAATGAAATCCTCAGCCGCAACCACTTGCTCTCAGTCTTACTGGGGATAAGAATAGCTTCCTTCATATATGACTCAATAACAGCACATACCTCTGAGTTGATTTTGTTGAGAGAATTTGAAAACAATACAAATTTTTTGACTTGAATATTTTATATACAATAAATAATATTGGGCTTCCATATATTGTGCTGTTGTATTAAAACAGCATTGAATAAGTTAGTCAAGAATGTATGGTTCGTAGGCTTACAAATACTGTATGAATGGCCAACAGAAGCAGCTATCAGATCGCGATAACTGAAAGCAAATATGAATTTTCATTAAAAGGGCTTACTCACATATTAAAAGCACTTACTTGACAAGAAGCAGTAGTGTCTTCAGAAGTCAAAATATTACGAATACAAGATCACATCTACGAACGCGACGAAATAAAAAAAGAATAGAAAAATGTATACACTGCAGACACCGCATATAAGTTAATAGAGTATCAAGTTCCTTAGGCAGTTCTCATGACGCATTTCAAATATAAAGCTTAGAAGAAGTGAAATTTCATTTTGTAGTTTGTTGAAATTCCTAACTGATAAAGTAGCCCAAAGAAAAGTACACAAGAAGGAAGAAGAAGAAAAGACTACCGCCATCCTAAATTGATATTTCTTTACTGGTCACTTTTAGTTACAAGGCCAAATACGGTGTTGAAGCGTGATGATGTATATTTGGCATCAGCATTGATTCATATATAAGCGCATAAATCTTTGAATAAACTATATTTTGAAGTTTGCGCTGGTCTTATCATCTTGTTAGTTCTTGTGTCGTTGTCTTTTGCTCTAGTTGTTCCATTAGCAAATTCAATTGACTGTTCCAGAATACCACCAAAGCCCACTAATGAAACATTTGCCAGCATAATTAAACAAAATGGTTTGCACTGTTTTTAAACAGTAAACCATGCTACAACCTGCAGTGCGAGCTAAATGTTACGTATTCGTGAAAGTGGCCATTTGTACAGTGTTCGTAGCGGCACAGTTACTCCTGTTTCTTGGATTTTAGACTGTTGTGTTATTCATAGAGTTCAAAGTGTTGGTTTGTCCGTATTCTTAATACCTTGTTGTCGTACTATGTTATTTCCAGTTCCGTCTCCAACAACGTGAACTTCATGGTCTGGGTCGGGCAAGTACTATATTCTAACTCAATTCTTTAGATGCGGTGTTGAAAGATATTACTACATGGCTACTTAGAATACTGCTAAACCTGACGCACAATACGAGATGACACAAAGGGAGAGCGATTAACAAAATTCGTGTAGTGAGCGAGAAAGACTCATCATCCGCATATTTTATGTGCGAATTGCGTCTCTAAACAATATTATAACACCAAGAAAACAGTACCAAATAACACCAAATCAGATATTGCAGCAATGCCATTATTCGCAGACATAAAAAGACATAAAATGTATCATCTTTCATAAAACAAGCGTGGGGGTAGCCCACGTTATTGTTCTCCTCAATTCACTTAAAATGGATACCTAGGTCGACCGACCAACGTTTTGGGATTGGATATAACTGTATTACAAGAAGTCTTCAGGCTACACAGGAAGCATTGTGTACCTTTGTGAGAGGCTGTTGACAGTTTCAAGGGCCAGCTGATAAGGGCGGTGGAATAGTCGTTCTCAACAAAGAGGACTACATCAAAGAAGGCGTACGGCAGTTGCAGGACAAAAAATTTTATAAACCCTTTCAATACGACCCAACAAAACAGCACAAAGAATTGATTACTGCGACCCTCCAGGACCTCGCAAAACAGGGTGCAATAGACCTCAAGCTCTGCCAATCACTCATTCCCACTCGCGCCACACCTGGACGTTTTTACATGCTACCAAAAATACACTAAAAACGCAACCCTGGAAGACCCATAATATCAGGAACGGGGACACTTACTGGACCAATACCTAGCTACATTGATTTCTCGATAGGGACTTTCCGCCTCGGCATCCATCGTACCTGCTTGACACAAACCACTTCTTGAGAGAAATTGAAAATCTTACAATAATGGAAGGTGCTCGTCTCGTCACACTAGACATCACGTCACTATACACAAACATACCACATGATGATGGCATTCAGGCTCTTGTGAAATCCTACAGGGAAATCGTACACACCCGATTGTCCTTGAAACTCTACCTAGGATCGTCCTCGAATTAAACAGCTTCGAATTCGACAACCAAAATTTTCTTCAAATACATGGAACGGCGATGGGAACAAGAATGGCGCCGAACTATGCCAATATATTTATGCTCGAGATCGAATCCAGTTTTCTGTCAACATATCCCACGAGCCCCGCCTTCTATAAGCGGTACCTGGATGCCATCTTTCTTATTTGGACGGGCACTGAAGAACAACTAATTCAGTTTATCGATGCATTTACCAACGTCCATAAAAACATTTCTTTCACGCACACTTATTCTAGAACTGAAATTAACTTTCTTGATGTTAGCGTAAGGGTGGAGGGGGGTAATCTGATAACTAGTGTTTACAGGAAGCCTACAGAAGCGCAACAATACCTCCACTTCAAGAGCTGTCATCCGCGGCATTGCAAAACCAGCACCCTATACTCCCAGGCACACCGATTTAGGAGAATATGCTCTGAAACAAAGGACTTCAAAGAGAACACGGACCGTCTACGTAACGTCCTTATAAAGCAGCATTATCCACCTCCATTTACAAAAGTAATTGCTAACAGAATTAATACGACATTAGAGTTCAATCAGTCAAGGGACCAGGCAGGATTTCGTACAGGCTTCTCAACAATAGACCATATTCATACTATCAATCAGGTGATAGAGAAATGCGCGGAATACAACCAACCCCTGTACATAGCCTTCCTAGATTACGAGAAGGCATTTGATTCGGTGGAGATATCAGCAGTCATGCAGGCACTGCGGAATCAGAGCATCGACGAATCCTATATAAACATAATGGAAAAAATCTACAGCGGATCCACAGCCACTATAGTCCACCATAAAGAAAGCGACAGAATCCCAATAAAGACGGGCGTACGGCAGGGAGACACGATCTCTCCAATGCTATTCACCGCGTGTTTACAGGAGGTTTTCAGGGCCTTAGATTGGGAAGAATTAGGGATAAGAATTAATGGAGAGTATCTCAGTAACCTGCGATTCGCTGATGACATTGCATTGATGAGTAACGCGGGAGACGAATTACAGCTCATGATTACTGAACTGGATGCGGAAAGTAGAAGAGTAGGTCTGAAAATTAATATGCATAAAACTAAAGTAATGTGGAACAATCTTTGCAGAGAACAGCGCTTTGCGATAGGTGGCGAGACACTGGAAGTTGTAAAGGAGTACGTCTACTTAGGACAGGTAGTCACCTTGGAGCCGAACCATGAGAGTGAAATAACTAGAAGAATAAGGATGGGATGGGGCTCATTCGGCAAGCATTATCAAATCATGAATGGTAATCTACCACTATCCCTCAAGAGGAAGGTATATAACAGCTGGATCTTACCGGTACTAACCTACGGAGCAGAAAACTGGAGAATTACAGAGGGTTCAACTTAAATGAGGGCGACGCAGCAAGCGATGGAAAGGAAAATGATAGGTGTAACCTTAAGAGATAGGAAAAGAGCAGATTAGGTCAGGGAACAAACGGGGGTTAAAAACATCATAGTTGAAATCAAGAAGAAAAAATGGATATGGGCCGGGCATGTAGCACGTCGGCAGGATAACCGGTGGTCATTAAGGGTAATTGACTGGATTCCAAGAAATGGCAAACGCATGATGGGGAGGCACAAAATTAGGTGGGTACATGAGATTAAGAAGTTTGTAGGTATAACGTGGCAGCAGAAAGCACAGGACCGGGTTGATTGGCGGAACATGGGAGAGGCCTTTGCCCTACAGTGAGAATTTACGTCCCTTCCTTCTTGCCCCTACCTTTTATTTCCCCTTCAGTGGGTCCTTGACCGCAAGTCGCTAATGTCGCTCAACGTGTTTGTTCTAGCTTTGGAAGCGGGCGTCGTTTATCAGACAAACGAGCAGGCTCGGCAAGTAAGACGGTAGACAAGACTATTTCGGCATGGCCCATAAAGGAAAATACGCCGCGTCACCAGTGCTCACCGAGACCCACTTTAACCTCCCCCCCTTTTTTTCCAATCAGCCGGTTTGAATCGACCGCCGGCTGTTTTTACCTTGAGCCGGCTCTTCATATCCGGGACAGAATAGAGAGACGACTTTTAACAATGAGTAATAGCCGACGCATAAGTATAGGCTCTATCGCGAAGCACTCCGCTGTCGGCGGTGGCCTGTTACTCCTCGCTCCTGATGGGCCTTAAGCAAACTTTTCCCCCTCCCGCTCCTTCTCTCTATCTCTCACCTCCTTCCCCTCTCATTTGGTGTCTATATAAACACGGAAATATGCACGAACATTTCGTCTTAAGAAAGGTCAGGCTCTGACCGAAACGTCGACGTAATAGATGAAGTGTTCTCGGAGTGCCACCTCTCACAATACATACATATATATATATATATATATATATATATAATATATATATATATATATATATATATATATATATATATATATACACCGGAGTTCGGGCACGCGGGCAGCTAGTGCGAAAAGGAGGAAGGCGATCAGGAGAGTAGTTCAGCTTCAACTGCTGGGTATACGCACGCCCCGAAAATGGGGAACACCACGCACAACCTTGTGAATCTCAAGCGCACGGTCAGGGTTACAACCAGCCGCTTCGGTCGCATCCCTCGCAGTAGAAAAGGAATGCGCGAAGCTGCCACCTTAAGGACAGTGCTCGTCTTTGTAGTCAGCCGTACTACCTATGCACATTTCAATCATGCAACCCGTAGGGCAAAGATCGAACAAGGGGTACGACCCCTTCAAGTATCCTGCAAGGCAGCCCTAGGGCTGCCGCAAAATGCCGGCACCAGAGCTCTGTCTCAGCTTGGGATGCTCAACACGTATGAAGAATACGCAACAACCTCCCTCTTTGCGCAGCCGGAATGGCTAAACACCACACCGCAAGGACGGGCTATACTGGCCAAGCTTGGCTTTCCGCTTGCCCTGCAGTACAGTGGAGGTAACACGGAAATATTCACTCCGGCTATATGCTCACAAATCCCCGTGCAAGACACCAATACCGCGTCACATGCACCTGGACTTCAAAAGCGTGCGACGCCAAGCTCGTGCACGAAAACTTCGCAAACACGGCACTGATCTTGACGTGTACCGCACGGATGCCTACCAATCGCCTTGACAATCACAAATGCGAACAAGCGAGGTTCAAATTCCACCACCCCCAAAAAGAGCATGTGGACTTTACATGCACAGCACACTGCCACGAACTGTTCCAAGGATCCTAGTCTCGCGCATCCCAACTGACGGCGGTCGCATTTGCTGCTCAGCAGATACGGGCGTTCCCGGGAATGAACGGCTCGGGCAAGTACATATCGAGTGACGGACGTGCCTGTCGACGAAACCACAGGACGACGAGCGACCAAGCGGCTGAGCCGACATCCTCGAAGCTCAAAGGGTGAAGCGACGCACTGTGGCACCACCTGATCTGAACATGAAAGGAGGGCAATCTAGAGACTGGCGCCGACTGCAGAAAACACGCACCCCAAACTACGCACACTAAGACACATCCTTCGGAATATTGCGATGAATGCCCCTGGCGCAGAGGTATACCAGCACTGGCACACATTACATACAGCGGTGCCTCGCACCTGTTCCGGCAAACTCCGCGCTCATAAATGCGCACACATTACCACAATGGTCTTGAGGGGCACGACTCTTGGATCAGCCCTTGGAAAGCCTACTAGTAACCCTGGATCAGGCCCGTCTAGCCGCTATACCTTGTGGACCATGGGACGAAGAGCCCCACATACTTTATTTGCTAATTGGAATTGCTGATAAAAAGTTTACTCTCCCTCTCTCTCTCTGAGTTACAATGGCACAGTGTACGGGCCCAAACCTTAAGGCTGAAGCCACCTGTTCTCGTGGATCGTCGGCGTACCGGCTCCCTCTACCTAAGAAATGCCGTCTACTCTTTCTCGAGCACGGTGACTACGAGCCAACTACTGCCGGAATCACCTGTGCCACAACTCGAGGACGGCATCAAGGCCTGCTCGATGGCCCGAGGGCAGGTGTATCCCCGCGCCGCCAAGAAAGCGCACGGCCTCCTGTCGCGCGGGAACGCTGTTTACGCATCCCATTCCTACGACCCCTCACTCAGGACTCCTTCGGCACCTGAGTCGCTTAGGGGTGCTGTCCACGCTAACTCATACAAAGACCCCACCAACGTCAGCACAGTGACCACCTACTCCTTCTCGGACGTCGCCGGAGGTTCTGTATGCGGATCACCCGATAGCGCAGCGGGTATGTTGCGTTCCATGGCGGAACTCCGAGCTGGCTCGGGTCGCCTTCCCACCAATGTGTGCAACTGATACCGTGTCGGATGCGGCCGCCTCGCTAGACTTTAGACCATCTCACCCCAGAACCACAGCAGTTGCAGGGTTCCCTCACGCAACTCGAATACCAACTGGGCTGCTTCGCGTCGGCATAATCCCAATTTTCGCCTGCCGCCCAACCATCGCCGGCTCTCAGCGAACTGCCGGAGTTCCACGGCTTCCAGAACGACGTCGACAACTTGGCGGCGACCATGAACGGACTCGGAGCTCGCGAGGCCCTGATGGACCAGCATAAATGGTGGGTGGTCATTGGGGATACAGGTAATCAATTCACTACAGCTTTATTCATCGCGCTTCTCCTTTTGTTTTATTTAAAAAAAGCCCCCATTCTGTACCTAAATAAAAGAGACAGTTTGCGCAAAATTCTTATTCGAAGGCAAGGTGCCTTCGAATAAGAATTATGAGAATTATAAAATCGAATGAGCATAGAAAAAGCACAAAACGAGAACGGCATCGCACACAAATGCAACGTGGAGAAACAAAACGGCATCTCGGCCTATAAAGAAATTGTTACAGATGTTGTAACAAATACACAGAAAACACAGACAATCGTACGCGTTATTGTTGGTAGGTCGGTCACTGTTTGCGTTTTACCTTAATACATTGATAACAAAAGTATTTGTTGAAATGTATTCAAGCGGGTGACACATATAGTAGTAAGGACAACAATTTGAAGTGGCCACGTTCACATTGTCACACCTTTCGTATTTTAGCTTCTCGTCAACATCCTCGTCACGCCCATCGCCAAACTTTCATTCAGAACCCTGAAACTTGCAGCTAGTGATTAGGCTGCGGACGCTTCCTCTTTATTGGTATTGCTTGTGACTAATCAGAGAGTATGTATACCTTTCTGAAAAAATGATGGGCCATGAAGGTTTTCTTCAGCTATTAGCTCAGTAATAGCGCTCTTCTAGCACCAATTAAGCTGCCAAGTACTAGCTTTACGAGGTCATCCACGTGATGTTGAAACAACGTATTTTTTTTACATTTTGGTCAAGCTGATTATTGCTTTTCTGATATCTTGTGTCGTGTGGTTTCTGTATTAGCTTTTTTTCTGCAACTTTGGTGCTTTGGGTACGTCGCTTCTTTCTCCTTCATCAGCTTTTTGCGCTGTGTTTTTCTCATAGACGTCTACCCACTGGCGCAGCGGTCCATACTTCACCAGCTTGGCAGCTTCTGCGAATTTTAGCGATGTGTTCGGTTGTCTGTGTTCGTTGTCTACTTCGTACAATATGCGTTACAACTTGTTGTAAGCCGATACGCAGATATGTCTCTGCACCTTGCATTTCACTGCTGCTACTTTGGCTTGCATACGTTGAATGTTTCTCTTGTACTTCTTTGAGGCACGCGTTGTCGTTGGCCCGCAGGAGACACTGCAATGAACAAAAGAATGAATTAAAAGCGAGCAGCAATTAATACTGTAAGACCATTTTTTTTCGCTTGTTTACACCCAAGAGGCCCAACTTTCTGCGGTGAAGTTTTCGATTCGACGAACTGAAAAGAAACTATTCACAATATTCACAATGGCGCCAAAAAATTAAAAGAAATCACTCCGAGCCCACGATGAGAATATTTTGTTGCACACATAGTGTCTTTTTCAGTATAGTTTGCTCAGAATGTTCTTAACATAAAATAACACGTGAAAAAAGCTGCAGTGAAAGCATAGTCACCATTTGCGGTAGGGCATTCTATCATGGAGCTCTTTGCGGACACTTCTCTAGGGAGTCCTGTGACAGTTGCTGAGTGCCTCGGACACTGCTGTCGGAAGAATCTTGCACGCAGCTTGTGGATTCTTTACGGCAATACATAAAACTCACCGATCACAGAAGTTCCTTGTGTCACAACTGAGGGACTGCTCATTGCTTCTCCAGCAAGCCGAAGTCAGCAGAAGTTTTTCCACCAGCTGCAAAAGAGTTGCCACTTGCAGACGTTTGGTCGACAGTCAATTTCGCAAGAAAAGAAAGAAACTTCGCAATGAACGCGCCGTGCTCTTCAGTGCAACTCATTTTTTGTGCACCGCTATTCCAAGCTTTTGGACATGCAAACTATACACAAGCTTTACCACACCTGCCATCTCGTGGTATGCGGAAGAAACTCGTTCCTGGCTTTTTGTGGCTTCTCCCTTTGTTCAAGCACTACTACACAGAGCGGACGCCGACGTCGCTTGGACCGCCGGACGGCGTGGAATCAGCATGGTCTGAGAAGGTGAGTAAATGCAGGCCTTGCTGTGAAATCACCAAAACTTATGTTCGCAACATATCTAAACCAGGAAACACTTTTGAATGATCAGCGGATGGATGCACAATAAAAAACCATCGGCACATTGTGATCTGTCCCATAAAACTCGGACTTACAAAGATATATTGCCACGCCCACTTCACCTTTTAGTTTGAGTTATTCGGGTTTGACCAGCTAGGACGTTTATCAACGATCGACGCTGTCCGCAAAGCAGTGTTCGAGAAGCTTCTCGATTGTAGTAGATCGTTTTGTTAAGATTGCGCGCCGCCCGTGAATGTTCTAGCTTTGTCGAGAGATAATGCCGCCACCAGCGATATTGCTGGAAAATTCGATAGCGCCTGTATAAAGGCCGACGCGCTTGACCGCTTGTCAGTTGATCGACGGACGACGCCCTGTTCGCCGCTATCATTGTACAGCGTGCATTGCTGTAGTTCTAGTTCTCATTTTCCGGCCACAAGTTCGGCCAAATAAACAGTTTCATCCTACAAACGCCGACTGCTGTGTTCGTCGACATCACGACCACGTGACATCTGGTGGAGGTGCAGTTCCTTCATGATCCGGACGCCCCCGTCAAGCCGTGAACCCAGCCCCCAGCGCGGAGGAGACATCGACGCAAACCACGACCAGCGAGCTAGCCGTAGGCAACAAGGCCTAGCACCGGAGTACGGGCCTCTACCCGACAACACTCGGAACAGAAAGGCCAGGACCACGACTGCGGCAACGATGACAGACACTGCGCCACTGCCCGCGGTAGTAATGCAACAGCCAAGGGAGCCACCGACTTTCCGTGGATCGTCGTTTGAAGACCCGGAGAGCTGGCTGGAGACGTACGAGCGAGTCGCCACCTTCAACCACTGGGACACTGAAGAGAAGCTGCGCCACATATACTTCTACCTAGAAGACGCCGCGAGCACGTGGTTCGAGAACTGAGAATCGGCCCTACAAACATGGGATCTCTTTCGGACGACGTTCCTAAGCACGTTCACGAGCGTGGTCCGCAAGGAACGGGCCGCGGCTATGCTGGAGACCCGTGTGCAGCTGGGTCTCTGGGTGTCAAACAGGAACTCTTCGCTGGATTGATAAGGAACCCGCCGAAGACGGTCGCTGAATTTGCATCGGAGGCTTCCACGATCGAGAAAACGCTCGAGATGCGAACGCGGCAATACAACTGCAGCTTCTCGGCTACAAGCTACGCCGACGTTCAAGCCCTAGGACCCGCCGACCTGCGTGAGACGATTAGAGCAATCGTGCAAGAGGAGTTGCGAAAAATTCTACCTTCGTCGCAACCTCAAGTAGAGTCCATCGCCGACGTCGTGCGCCAGGAGATCCAGCATTCACTCGGCGCGCCTCAGCTAGCAGAGCCGCAGCCGCAAGCTATTAGCTATGCTGCTGCAGCCCGCCGCCATGCTCCTCCTCCACGCCCCCGCCAAGACGCCACACCGCCGCAGTACCGTCGGTAGACGCCGCCGCCGCCGCCACCGATGCCCTACCGACCACCTGTCGGCCAGCGCAACACCCCGAGGAAGACCGATGTCTGGCGTGCCCCCGACAACCGCCCGCTCTGCTACCACTGCGGAGGGGCTTGCCACACGTACCGCCGCTGCCAGTACCGACAGATGGGACTACGCGGATTCGCAATCAACGCGCCGCGCCCGCAGCCAGGCGAACGGCCGCGCGACATCGACGACTACCTAACCGGAACGCAGTGGCAAGAACGACGTCCTTCACGCTCGCCGTCACCCGGCCGCTACATGTCACCGCACCGCCGGCCGTACACTGGCCCAAACCGGGGCCGGTCGCCTAGCCCGTATCCGGAAAACTAAGGGCAGCAACCGATGGAGGTGCGGTTGCTGTACGACGAACTACCGAAGATCCTCCGCCGCCGACGACGACGCCGCGACGAAACCTTCAGAACACGACGCGAACCAGACAGACCCCTGACGACGAAATCTCGCGGACTGAAGAAGAACCGACGACGCAAAATGGAAGCAGCGGAACACACCGACGCAGCCGTGACCCCACGCCACGACCTAACTGCAACGCGAGACGACGAACTAGTGACCTCGACGTTCTTATCGACGGCCACAGCGTCACAGCTCTCGTCGACACCCGAGCCGACTATTCTGTCTTCAGTGGACCGTTCGCCACCAAGCTGAAGAAAGTAAAGACCGCTTGGAGTGGACCCGAAATCCGGACAGCTGGAGGCCACCTGATAACGCCGATTGGTGTCTGCACGGCGAGAGTCACCATCAATAGCCGGACTTATCCTGCGAGCTTTGTAATCCTACAAAGCTGCTCCAGGGATGTGATACTTGGAATGGACTTCCTAAGTGACCACGGCGCCGTCATCGACCTGAGGTCTGAGTCGATAACACTGAACTCAGACAGAGCGCTCCCGCCCCACGCGATGCCAGGCAACCATGCCTTGAATGTGATAGAAGAGCACGTGACCATTCCGCCGCGCTCCAGCGTCATTATTTCCGTCGGCACCGAAAAGCCTGCGAACCTTGAAGGCGTCATCGAGGGTGATCAGCACCTACTCCTGAACCGTCAAATTTGCGTCGCACGAGGTATAGCCGAGCTGCGTGAAGGTAAAGCAAAAGTAGTGCTGACAAACTTCAGCCACGAATATAGGCACCTGAACTTTGGTACGACGGTTGCCTACATCGACCAATGTGTAGCCGCCAGCGATGCTTTCGCCCTCTTCGATGCCGCCGAACCTGCTTCGACGAATAGAGGTCCCGAACCGGATTTTGACGTCAACCCGAGCCTTCCGAAGGCCAAGCAAGATCAGCTCAAAACCCTGCTCTTGCAATACAAGGACTGTTTCTCGTCGTCATCGCGGGTCCGACAAACGCCCCTCGCGAAGCACCGCATTTCTCGACCACTCCGTCAGAGCCCTTACAAAGTTTCTACTCGAGAGCGCGACGCGATAAAGAAGCAAGTCGACGAGATGCTACGCGACATCATCCAGCCGTCCAAGAGTCCGTGGGCGTCACCCGTGGTGTTAGTGAAGAAGGAGGACGGGACACTGCGCTTCTGCGTTGATTATCGGCGCCTGAACAAAATCACGAAGAAGGACGTGTACCCCCTCCCACGAATAGACGACACCCTGGATCGACTTCACAACGCGATGTACTTTTCGTCGATGGACCTCAAGACCGGCTACTGGCAAATCGACGTCGATGAGAGAGACCGCGAAAAGACTGCCTTTATAACACCCGACGGCCTCTTTGAGTTCAAGGTCATGCCTTTCGGTCTTTGCTCGGCACCTGCGACGTTCCAGCGTGTCATGGACACCGTACTGGCCGGATTGAAGTGGCAGACGTGCATTGAGTATTTGGACGACGTCGTCGTGTTTTCCTCGACCTTCGACGAGCATCTCCGGCGGCTTGAGGCAGTACTTCAAGCAATCAAGGCCTCTGGACAGACTCTGAAGCCAGAAAAGTGCAGATTCGCATATGACGAGCTCTTGTTTCTGGGTCATGTGATCAGCAAGTCTGGAGTGCGCCCAGACCCGCGGAAAACAGCTGCCATCACCGACTTTGCGCCACCCACCGACAAGAAGGCCGTACGCCGATTTCTCGGCTTATGTGCCTATTACCAACGCTTCGTCAAAAACTTTTCACGGATCGCCGAACCACTGACGCTTCTCACGAAGAATAACGTGGAATTCAGGTGGGAAACGGCGCAAGTGCAAGCCTTTCAAGAACTTAAACGGCGCCTGCAGACGCCAGCCATACTTGCGCATTTCGACGATTGCGCCGATACGGAAATACACACCGACGCAAGCAGCGTAGGACTCGGTGCCGTCCTTGTGCAAAAGGCTGACGGGCTTGAAAGGGTTATCAGTTATGCTAGCAGGTCACTATACAAGGCAGAAGCAAACTATTCCACAACAGAAAAGGAATGCCTTGCCATTCTCTGGGCTACGTCAAGTTTCGCCCCTATCTCTATGGCAGGCCCTTCAAAGTTCTCAGTGACCATCACGCCTTATGTTGGCTAGCTAACTTGAAGGACCCTTCAGGTCGTCTCGCACGATGGAGTCTCAGGCTTCAAGAATTCGATATTACCGTCGTGTACAAGTCCGGAAGAAAACACTCTGACGCCGACTGCCTGTCTCGTGCCCCCGTCGACGCGCCGCCGCAAGACGACGACGATGACTGCTTCCTCGGAACTATAAGTGCCGACGACTTCGCCTAAAGGCAACGGGCCGACGCGGAAGTGGGGGACCTTATTGAGTACCTCGAGTGCAAGACCGCCGTTGTCCCGAAGGTATTCAAGCGAGGACTGCCGTCGTTTTCCTTACGGAACGGCGTTCTCCTGATTCTTTCTTTTCATTTTGATGATTTTGCCAATAGTGATGATAGTGTATCTGATCTTTGGATTAAAATTACGGGCATTGTAAGGAAAAGCATTGAGCGTTATGTGCCAACCACATGTAAAAAGGCTAGAACCAAGAACCCGTGGATAACTAGGGAGACATTGAAATTGAGAAGGAAGGTAAAACGATTAAAAGAGAAAAGTAAAACTCGTTGTGCTGATTTGGGTTGTCAAGAGAGAATTGCAGAATTGACATCTCAAATTAGACTTAAGGTCATTTCAGATAAACAACGTTACTTTGGTGAGTCATTACCTAGCTTCATTACGACATCGCCAGAGAAGTTTTGGAGAACAATTTCTCCTAAGTCCAATGAATGCGAAATATTTGATGACCATGGCACAGAGATAAGAGATCCAGAATCAATCGCGAACCTTTTTAATGAACAATTCAGATCTGTTTACACTGAAGACAATGGTACCTTGCCAACTTTTGATGTCTCCTTACCTCCCATGCCTGATGTTGCTATCTCGGAAAGGGGTATCCTAAACATGTTACTGAAACTGGATACGAAAAAATCACCTGGCCCTGATTGCATTCCCAATGCCTTTTTGAAAAGGTATGCTGAATGGGCATCAAAGTATTTGCACGTACTGTTCTGTAAATCATTACTCGATGGTGAACTACCGCATGATTGGGTAACTGCCCGAATTAAACCAATACATAAAAAAGGAAACAAGAACCAGGTTGGTAACTATAGACCAATTTCATTAACTTCAACATCTTGCAAAATATTAGAACATATTATTCACAATCATATCGTAGAGTTTCTCAACAAACACAATTTCCTAACTAGACATCAGCACGGATTTAGAAAAGGCTTTTCAACCTGCACTCAGCTGGTTGAAACCGTACATGATTTTGCGAAAGCTATTAACCACGGCAATCAAATAGATGCAATTTTTATGGACTTTGCCAAAGCCTTCGATAAGGTTTCCCACAAAAAAATTACTTTTTAAATTAGAGAAAGTACTTAAAAACAAAAAGTTAATGGGCTGGCTTTCTTTTTACCTGACTAAACGACAACAACTTGTTTCCTTCCGCGATTGTAACTCAAAATATGCAACGGTTGATTCTGGCGTTCCCCAGGGCTCAGTCCTAGGACCTCTACTATTTATTTTGTTCATTAATGATATTGTAGAACAAATTCCTGTTAAAGTGAAGCTTTACGCAGATGACTGTGTTTTGTACTCAGAGGTTCATAGCACATCCGATCAACTTCTGTTAAATCAGGCATTTCAAAAAGTAGCCTCCTGGTGCGAGGAATGGCAGATGGTCATTAACTTTGATAAAACTGTTTTTATGCGAATTACACACAAGAAAAGTCCTTTGCATTTCAGATACAACGCTAACAACATTTTTTGTCTGAAGTCACTAATTATAAGTATTTGGGGCTTTACATATCGAATGATCTCTGCTGGAACAAACACATTACACACATAACGACGAATGCAACTTACAAACTGTTTTTCTACGTCGTTCACTGAAGCTATCCACTCCTTCTGTCCGCCTTTTGGCGTACAAATCAATTGTTTTACCAATATTAGATTACGCCGTCATTATATGGGATCCGTTTACTAAGACTAATATTAACAAATTAGAAAAAGTGCAAAACGAGCAGCGCGTTTTATTTACAATAATTTTTCAAGGACTTCTGTTACGGACCTATTAACCAGAGCTCAACTTTCACCTTTATCATTAAGATACCGTAACTCAAGGCTTAAGTTTTTGTATCAACTGATTAACGGCCATTATCAAGTAGACATAGCTGATATTTTTTCTTTTTCTTCTGGCTACTCTACCAGGCAGAGACATGACCTTACCATAACCCCCTTTCCCACACGCAATAATTGCTTTAAGTATTCATTCTTTCCTCGCACCATAGTGGAGTGGAATAAATTAACTAATGCAATTGTTTCAGCACCCTCATTGGCATTGTTTTCATCGAAATTAGAAAGTGCACTAATCAGTTGAAACGTAGTACATACTACTGTACATGATTGTTAAATGTATTCTTGTATTTTTTATTGTATGTTTTTGCCCGTTGAAGTATTTTTGCCCTGTATTCATTGTATAACATGTATATACTATATGTCATTGTACTTGCCAATTGTTCATAACTAACTTGATGTACCACCCTGCTAAAATCACCAATTGGTGATTGCAGTATCTGTAAATAAAATAAATAAATAAAATAAAAGAACTTCTCGCCACTTCGAACCGACTACCTTCTCGTCGTGCCCTCATCATTGCGACCAGAAGTCCTCCAGGCCCTACACGACGACCCGACGGCTGGACACCTCGGTGTTTCCCGCACGCTCGCCACAATACAGGAAAAATACTACTGGCCACGCCTTGCTGCCGACGTCGCCCACTACGTTAAGACTTGCCGAGATTGCCAGCGACGGAAGACACCGCCGACTAAGCCAGCGGGACTTCTGCAGCCAATCGAACCACCTCACCGGCCGTTCCAGCAAATCAGGATGGACCTTCTGGGGCCGTTCCCGACGTCGACTTCCGGCAACAAGTGGATCATCGTAGCGACTGACTACCTCACCCGCTACGCCGAGACAAAGGCCTTGCCCAAAGGCAGCGCCGCCGAGGTAGCCAAGTTCTTCGTGGAGAACATCGTCTTGCGTCATGGCGCCCCAGAGGTCCTCATCACGGACAGAGGTACCGCCTTTACTGCGGACTTAACTCAGGCGATCTTCAAATACAGCGAGACGAGCCACCGCCGCACCACCGCCTACCACCCGCAGACCAATGGGCTCACCGAACGTCTAAATAAGACCATCGCCGACATGTTGGCCATGTACGTTGACGTTGAGCACAAGACGTGGGACGACGTCCTTCCGTACGTGACCTTCGCCTACAACACTGCCGTGCAAGAAACAACACAGATGACGCCGTACAAGTTGGTCTACGGAAGGAGCCCGGCGACGACGCTCGACGCCATGCTACCGAACGTCACCGACGAAGAAAACCTTGACGCCGCCGCGTACTTACAACGTGCCGAAGAAGCTCGACAACTCGCCCGCGTGCGCATCAAGACCCAGCAGTACACCGACAGCCGTCGCTACAATCTTCGACGACGCTTCGTGGAATACCAGCCCGGCGACCGTGTTTGGGTCTGGACGCCGATACGCCGACGTGGGCTTAGCGAAAAACTCCTTCGGCGATACTTCGGGCCATACAAGGTTCTTCGACGCCTCGGCGCTCTTGACTACGAGGTCATCCCGCACGGCATTACGAACTGCCAGCGACGCCGCGCACGACCTGAAGTCGTCCATGTCGTGCGCCTTAAGCCGTTTTTCGCGCGTTAGCGAACCTGGGGACTCTTCCTTTGTTACTGTAATTTATTTATGTATGCACTTGTTTTTCTTTCTCTCACTTCATGGTTCTTTCACAAGCATCGGGACGATGCTTTTTCAGAGGGGGGCAATGCCACGCCCACTTCTCCTTTTAGTTTGAGTTATTCGGGTTTGACCAGCTAGGACGTTTATCAACGATCGACGCTGTCCGCAAAGCAGTGTTCGAGAAGATTCTCGATTGTAGTAGATCGTTTTGTTAAGATTGCGCGCCGCCCGTGAATGTTCTAGCTTTGTCGAGAGATAATGCCGCCACCAGCGATATTGCTGGAAAATTCGATAGCTCCTGTATAAAGGCCGACGCGCTTGACCGCTTGTCAGTTGATCGACGGACGACGCCCTGTTAGCCGCTATCATTGTACAGCGTGCATTGCTGTAGTTCTAGTTATCATTTTCCGGCCACAAGTTCGGCCAAATAAACAGTTTCATCCTACAAACGCCGACTGCTGTGTTCGTCGACGTCGCGACCACGTGACAATATGTTTAGACTATGTGCAAAGATGTTCAAACATTTTCAGGCCGCTATCCTATGTAATCCATTGGCATCGAAGCATGGGAACATTTGTACACACCTGTACGTACGCAGTATAAGAAGTACATTGGGAGGGAAAATATGAGTTCACATTGGCGCAGTAAACATGTACTCGAAACGTCAAAATATGAGGCATTTCAGGTTGAAATGCACACCAGGCCGCGGGTACTGTTTTTTGATGCGAAGCTTCTATGCTGGACCCTACCTCCAGTGTGAGGCGCCGTCCACTCTAGTTAGCACTCCTCCCGCTAGAGGCGCTTTCAAAAAATTCTTGAATAATCCGCTACAAGGCGCAGGTCCGCGCGCCATAAACCCAGGGTGCGCGCGGTAGCGCGAGCATTCCTTCAGTGACACTCAATGCGGGTGCATCGGTATGAGCGCTAAACAGCAGTCTTACTCTTCCGCAGCTGTTGCTCGGCGCGCTTGAGCTGCTGCAGCGAAACGGCAGCGGTGCCAAGCCGACCCTGAACTTCGTGTGCAAGGGAAGCTCAAGCTCGACGGAAACGCCGGGACGCCACTTCTGAAGACACAAAGGCTCGCGTGGCTGCAGCGCAACGTGAGCTCAGGGCAGCAGACCCGGAGATCCGCGGACTCCGGGTTCCGGAGGACCCGGAGCTGGGGGCGACGCGTCACGAGCAAGAACATCAAACAACTACACCCTAATTACACGAACCACCCATTGCCGAGGTGCACCAAACGGAACGCATTTACGGGAACAACCCGTCGCCCCTAGCTGCTTCGCATGCCCAACAGGGTTTCCGTACGGGGAGATGTGCGTAATTTTTTATTGAACCTCGCCGTCCTTACCACCTTCGCTTGAAAGTGGGCCTCACCTGTGGTCTGACACACACAAACACCGACGCAGCCGACGTTGATGAAATATGCCCGCCGGCATGTATGGGATTGCCGCTGGTACGCGAATCCTAGATGCTGTTGATAACCGTTCGGCTGAAGAACATAAAGCATGGAAGCAGACCCGTCGCCATGAATTTTTATTTGGGGCCGCACCTGCTCAAGGCCTTAGCTATTTGTGAAAAACGCTTATTTCCATTATGTAGTTTCGGTAAAACACTAATCCTTTAGAATTTCAGGAGGGGCGGGCCCTCAGAGACCATTCGAGGCTGCTTTCCTGCACGGAAGGTATTTTCAATAAATGCTGTTATTATGTTTAAAATGCCAAATTTGAGCATATATTTATTATGTTATAAAAACAATTGTGTAGTATTCATCAAAACTGTTTTTGTTTTCTAGCTTGCGTCCTCTGGCATTTGATGAGAGCACTAGTTTGTTTCGTTGTCGTGACGTACTGCCCGAAGGCAGATTTTGCGGACTGTCCTCTCTCATCCTTTTCTTTCTCTATGGTCAATCTGTCATTCTACTTCCCCATCCCATTGCCCATTAGCAGTGATTTAGCTGTGGGAAACACCCCCGCACGTTGCATGCTGCGCCACTCAGCAATTTTTGTTGTTTGTATGTATATATATATATATATATATATATATATATATATATTGTGGCGAAGCAATTTGTACTCAGGCATCACCTCCGCCATTTCCTGCTCAATCGCTCGGCGGAGAGGAGGAAGAAGGGTCGTCGACGACTGTTGAACGTGCGACGGGTGGGCGAAGGCCAGGATTGAGAACTGGCGTGCGATATCCTCGCGCACGAATGCCTTCACTTCTGCCAGCAGCGTGGCCTGGTCAGGTATGGCCGCCAAGCCAGCAAGCTCTTCGTCGCGTGATGGAGAGCGATGGGTCATCGAACGTTGCCGGCGGAGCTCCTCGTACCTCTGGCACAGTGTTATGACCTCGGCCGTGGTGGAAGGGTTTTTGGCGAGCAATATGGTGAAGACATCGTCGTCAATGCCCTTCATAATGTTCCGGATCTTGTCAGACTCGGACATGGTGCCGTTGGCTTTCTTACACAAGTCCAGGATGTCTTCCATATAACTAGTGAGATTAACCGGCCTGCAGAGCTCGTTCGCGTAAGCGCTGTTCTGCTTGCAGGTTACGAACTGCAGGGCGGCCAAAAACGTTGATGACGGCGGTCTTGAAATCCGACGAAGTCGCAAAATCGCACACGTGGTTGTTGTACCACAAGCTTGCTACTCCCGCGAGGTAGAAGACCAAGTTGCTCAACTTGCCTGCTTCGTCCCATTTGTTGGGTAGGCTCACGCGCTCGTAAATTGCGAGCCAGTCCTCCACGTCAGTGCCATCGGCGCCAGTGAAGGTAGGTGGATCGCGGATGCGGGGACACCAGGACATGTGGTCGGTGTGGGAGGCGGCGTTTGCTGAGCGGCGTCTTGAGGCATGATAGATGGCAGAGTACGGGAACGAAGCTCCAGGGGTATTGAATGGGAGCACAGCACTCTCCACCAATTTGTTAAGCTGTTTATTGGACGGCACTCGGCGACAATGCACTATGGCGACACTCAAGACAAAGGCACGGGCCCCGAGCGCGAGCGGCGTTTAGAAGAGGACGACCCACTAGGAGCCGCTGAAGCGCACTACCGTTAAAGAGTACCAATTGCTTCGCCACAATCCGTTATGGACACAAACTTATGGACACAAACGGACGCTTATGGACAGAAAGATTATGGACACAATCCGTATCCGTTATGGACGCAAAACCTAGCCGCTTACTTCGAAAAGTGACGACGCCACTTTCTGGGATGTCCCTCCCTACCGCCAGCTCCCAGAGTATTAGGCCTACAGCAGTATGCACTTCTCGCGTCGTCATTCAGGACGTTCTGTACGACGTCGAGTTCATCATAATTGCTGCATGCTCCCACGACGTCATCCTGGGATGGGATTCTCTCTCCCGCCACGGCGCCATAATTCACTGCGCGCCAGCCGCCCTCGAACTCTCACCGTTCTCACATTTGACGCCGGCAGACAGTGCATCGGCATTCGCCAAGACCCTTGTCAAAGACGATACCAAAGTTCCTCCAGACTCGTCGACGGCCGTGCCAGTTTACTGCGCCGGTCTCTGCGACACCATTGCACTCCTTTCGCCATCTGACCGCGTTTGCACTAGGAAAGGGTTGCTGGTACCTTTCGCGGCCGTGCTAGTCACTCAGGGTAGCACCGCTTGTTTTGTTACCAACCCATCCCCGCGCATTGTTACGTTGGTGCGAGGCAAATGTCTCGGCAGAGTGGAGCCCCTCGAAGACGCACAAGTTCTGGACGCACCCGATGACTCGCACTGCTCCAGTTCCCGTACCATCAGTGCCGTTTCTACGTCTGATTCATCACCCGCGGATGTATTTAGTCCCTCCATTGCTGACAACCTTACGCCGGTCCAGCGTTCCGACCTTCTGTGCCTGTTGGAAGAATTTCGTTCTTCTTCCGATGTCGGGCAAACTTTTCTCGGCCGCACGTCCGCTGTTATGCATCGCATCGACACTGGTGCCCAGCCACCACTGCGGCACCGTCCATATCGCGTGTCTCCCACAGATCATCGGGTAATTAATGAGGAAGTTGACGATATGCTTCGACGCGACGTTATTCGAACCTCGGACAGCCCATGGGCGTCTCCTCTTGTTCTCGTTGCCAAGAAGGGCGGTTCTGTGCGCTTCAGTGTGGACTACCGAAGGCTCAACAAGGTCACACGAAAGGATGTTTATCCGCTACCGCGAATCGACGACGCGATTGACAGCCTCCAGGGAGCAGAATATTTTTCATCGCTCGATTTGAGCTCAGGGTACTGGCAAGTACCCATGGCTGATGACGCTCGACCGAAGACAGCCTTTGTCACGCCCGACGGCTTGTACGAGTTTAACGTCATGCTGTTTGGTCTCTGCAATGCGCCCGCGACCTTCGTGCGCATGATGGACAGCGTTCTGCGCAACTTGAAATGGCACAGGTGCTTGTGTTACCTGGACGACATCGTCGTTTTCGCTCCGGACTTCTCCACGCATCTTCAACGTTTGCGCCTTGTTTTGACGCGTTTGAGCAACGCCGGCCTGCAATTGAGTCTGAAGAAGTGCCGATTTGCAGCACGGCAGCTGACAGTCCTAGGCTACGTCGTGTCCAAGGACGGAATCCTTCCCGATCCGGCCAAGCTTCGGGCCGTGGCCGAGTTTCCCAAACCTACGTCCGTCAAAGAACTGCCCAGTTTCATAGGACTGTGCTCCTATTTTCGAGGTTCCATACGCAACTTTGCCACCATCATATCGCCGTTGACGAAGCTCCTTGGGAGTAACGGGCCCCTACATTCGTGGTCGTCTGAATGCGACGACGCGTTCGCAAAGCTCCGTCGCTTGTTAACGTCTCCTGCCATATTACGCCACTACGACCCTACGGCCCCAACGGAGGTACACACGGACGCCAGCGGTCTAGGCCTCGGCGCTGTCCTTGCGCAACGCATACCAGTATTCTCCGAATATGTCGTAGCCTACGCAAGTCGTACGCTTACTAGAGCCGAGACCAATTACACCGTCACAGAAAAAGAGGGCCAGGCGATCATCTCGGCCCTTACAAAATTCCGACCTTATTTGTATGGTCGCCCATTTGATGTCGTCACCGATCACCACGCACTATGCTGGCTGTCGTCATTGAAGGATCCCTCGGGCCGTCTCGACCGCTGGGCACTGTCGACACTGCCTCCTGCTCAGTATCTCACATTGCTGTTTCTTCTATCGATGAGCACACCATCGCTACGGAGCAGCGCAACGATACATGGATCGCCACACTGATAGACTGCTCACTGATCCGTCGGCAACACCATCCACTCGCGCGTTGCGTCGTCAAGCACGCCATTTCTCCGTTTGCGACCACCTCCTCCACCGACGCAATTACGGCGACGGCCGCCAGTGGCTACTCGTAATACCCCGCAGTCTGCGTTCTGACATATGCGAGTCGTTCCACTCTGATCCGCAGTGTGCACAGTCTGGGGTATCGAAAACTTACCACCGCATTCGACAACGACACATCTGGCGAGGGATGTACCGTTACGGGCAGAAGTTCATCCGCTCCTGCCTCGTTTGCCAACGCCGAAAACCTTCAACGCACGTATCACCAGTCGGTCTACAACCATTACCTTGCCCTAACTGTCCGTGTGGGCGCCTGAGCATCGATTTGTATGGACCACTTCCTCTGACGTCAGCTGGTAACCGTTGGGCCATCGTCGCTGTAGACCACCTCACGCGATACGCCGAAACCGTCGCCCTTCCAGCGGCTACAGCGCGCGATGTTGCCTCCGTCTTGCTACACTGATTCATGCTGCGTCACGGTCCACCCCAGGAGCTTCTCAGCGATCGAGGCCGTGTCTTCTTGTCGGATGTCGTTGAAGCCTTTCTCAAAGAGTGCCATGCTCCCTTACAAAAAATCCTATTGAAAAATAATTGAAAAGCTAGTGGTCAATGTTGACGCATTGTATTGAAAAGTATTTGAATGATATTTGAAAAGTTATTGAAAAGTCATTAAGCTCACCATTTACACCCATTGAAAATTGGCCGGTGATATTTTATAAAAAAGTTATTGACACAAAAGTGATTGAATAGTAGTGAACCTGTTATTGAATAGTTTATGAGCTGCAATTCAAGCGGCATTGAAATTTGATGATCTAGTTATTGAAAGTAAATGTACAGTATGTCGTAATAGTTGTTGAATTCTTGTAGACATGCAAGTGTGACATATATCCTCCCCCTGAAAGAAAAATGCCTACTGAAGCACATGCCGCAGTAGGCATGGTCCAAAAGGTCTTGCATAGAACCTCTTGAAGAATGCCTGCTGAGGCACGTGTTTACAATATAAATTGCAGTTCCTTGGGCTTCATAAAACACTTTTCGTAACTGTAATAACAGCTGCTAAGTGCCCTTTATGGGTTTTATATGAGCACACAGCTATCTGTAGATAGGCACTGCTGGTGTATGCTTGCATAAAAAGCAATAGGAGGCCAGCATAGTTAGTGTTATTGTGGCAGACTATGCCAGCTCACTCTGGACGGGAAACAGCAAGCTACATGTACACAAAAAGCAAAGAATAACTTAAATCAGGTCAGTTTACTTTCACCATAGCTGAATTACAGTAGGTAAGGCGCAACTGCACGGAGGCAGATCGCGCTTTCAATAACTGCAATAGCAAAAGCTTTTTATCGCCTGTTATAATGCTTCAATTCTTCCAACCCCGCGTAAACCTGGAAACAAGGTAATCTGCGCGAGAAATAAAATACCAGGACACGGGCACATAAGTCAAATGAATGACACACACACAGACACTGGGAGAAATCAACTCTTTTATAAGTTCTGTGACCTTTCGTTTTCTTTCAAGAGCCCAAGGAAAAGAAGAAAACGCAAATATGCGGACAATCTATCTTTATTTATGCAAAAACTGCAAGTAACCCCACCATCAGAGATGAAAGCCATAATTTGTTTGGTGTAGCACTTGTTTCAAAATAAAAAGGGTGACTCCCACCTGCAAAAAAAAAAAACAGGAGAAAAGGAAATTGTTATATAAGTTCGTACCTAGCAGAGGACGATGTGAACAGGCGAAAACTCGATAACATCGTACGGCTGCAAAGGGGCGAAGATGCTACAATTAACCAGGCTGAAGCGACGCGCGGGAGAACGACCACTTTGAAGGCGCGCGTTGAAACAGTCAAGGCAAAGTAACATCTTGGCACTAGAAAGACGCCCCACTTATGTCCCTAAAACAAGATTTTGAACACTCACTCACCATTCGAAACTATTCCAAAATAGCGCAAATAGCGCAAAGTAGCTTTGCAGAGTCATAATCGTAGTACAGGCGCTCGAATGTAAACGTATAATGTATACCTTGAAACAAGCTCCGTTAAGCGCGGCCAATAAAAATCAGTACGTTCGAAAGTGAACGTAAATCGTAACCTACATTTATATTAGGACAGTGTAATCCTGCATGCCGCAAAAATTACGCAGTCACGTACTTCTGAAACATGTCGCGCATGTAGCCCGTGATGCAACAAAACACGCATTTTCCATCGCTTTCGAATATAATTGTGCACAGGTAAAGAAAATTAACTTAGCTTCAACAAGCACAGAGGCCTGTAGTTTAAAGAATCCGCAAATCCAAGCAATGGTAAGCGCACATCAAGGTGATCGCTGCCGTCCCTCCATCTAAGCAGAAATGAAAATGCGACAGTCTCGCACCCAAACTGAGACGTCCATTTCTCCGCAGGAAACGTTCCGGGACTAGGCTTAACTCCAGTACGCGTATAGGCCACTAACAGGCACTCCAGAGGAACGTAGTCCTTGCATGCAGGTACACGAGTGCTGAACATACCGCGAAGTAGCTTCTTCACAGCTGCGTTCATAATTTCCGTGAATCACGGCACTCACAGAGCACGAACCGTAGCGAGAGGAGACTAGCGCGGCGAGCGCGACAGCACGTTCGAATTCCGCGTACTCGACTGACGTCACACAACGACGCGGATGGATACACCGGATAGAGCACCAGCGCTACGAAGCACGTCACGAAGTTAGGCGGTAATTGCTATTATTAAAAAAGTTACGTAAAGCTTGCTGGTTAACGACCTTCGCACTCTGCATGTTTGTTGACGCAATGCAACACAACAAATTTATTACTCTTTTGGCGTTATTTTCTTAGTCGCAATAAGACATGGCACGCAAGCTCGAGTTCAAGCGTTCAAGTTTCAACGTGTTTTGCATGGAGCGAAGGCGTGCGTTTGCGACAGCAGGGATAGTAATAAAGTAAAATGAAAAGGAATGATAGTCGCTGGTACATCACGTTTCTCTGGTAGATGTATGCGGTGAGCTTTGAGAGAATGGTTTAGTCGACACCGCGTACCGGCAGGCGCTGTATTACGTGCCGAGGCCCCCACCATCCATAGGTAGATACTTTTACGTCATGCCCGCGATAGCGTTAAAGAGCTCGTTTCGCAGAAATTCCGGTGTCGGCGGCGGCTTCTTTGGTTGCGAGCGAAAAAGCAGCGTTGGCCGTGAGCGAAAATTTGAGGTAGATGCAAATAAAGATATCAGCCATGGGGCACCGTACTTTGGCTTTCCTTGCGGCACGGTTTGGGTCTCTACCGAGAAGCGAAGGCAGGCTAGCGATCGACAAGGCAATACTCACCCGTATACATTGGACACACAAAATATTGCTGTAATAAATGTGCTGTTGAAGAGGGCGCAAACCTTTACAATACGTATTTCGTGTGTGTGTGCGCGTGCGTGCGTGCGGATATCGCTATCGCGTTCAAGTTTAACGGTTTATCAATTTTTGTTACTGGCTTGCCTCCACGGTGGTACATAAATGGTGCCTATCCTTAAACACTGCTTATGACCGTTCAATCCTCAAACTAATCTGCCTTTGGGGCCGCCGCGGTGGTACAGTGGTTACGGTGCACGGCTGCTGACCCGAAGATCGCGGATTCAATCCCGGCCGCGGCGGTCGCATTTTTAATGGAGGCGAAAGTGCTAAAGGTCCATTTACTTCAATTTAGGTGCACGTTAAAAAGCCCCAGGTGTGTCATATTTCCGGATATGAGCTCTCCACAACGGAGTGACTTACAATCATATTGGGGTTTTGGCGCATAAAACCGCAATAATTCATTAATTAAGCTTTCTTTGTGTATTCAGCTGCAGTACAGTTTCTGCGCACTGTATACCGTGTCCTAGGAGGGTACAGTTACCTGCGTTGCTTCGGGTACTAAAGCAAGAAGTCAGGAATGCTTTGTTGCCGCATGAAGAGTTATGTAGTGGGTCATTCGGTTAGAGCTAATTAAAACGGACAGGCTTGAGAAATCACGTTGCCGAAGGTAGCTAGTAATATAATCCCACGTCGGGACCCCCAGGCCAAACTTGAGGGCCCGATCGAGGGCACGTACTCTGGATGGCCAGGGTTTGGTCTTGAGTTCGGGGCTTCGCAAGCCTCATGTGCTTCTGAATATCAGTTACCATTGCTACATCTCTGCATTACTGTACAAGGTTGCTTAAAATGTCGAGTCGTATTTAAAAATAAAATTGTATTTTTTTGTAATTTATTACATTACTTGCAGCAGCAAGTTCTGCATATGCTTAAAAAATTTTTGCTCTACATTAGCTGACACATAGAGAGCGTCCGTGATGCAAGTAGTGCTGTAGTGTTGATTGTGTGCAAGAGTATTTGTTGCTTGCCGGAAATTAAATGTCGTGTATGCCGGCGACAAAAAAAGAGGCAAATAAACCTACTATATGCGCATGTGTGTCTAGGTTTCTTAATAAGATGGCAAGAGTGCTCGTGATCTTATCTGTAATAAGTTTCACGCCCACCTTCATACGTCCGCGGCCGGTCCTAAACTCAACCACCGTGCAACATAAAATCAACAAAACATCAATATATTTTTCAACATGTACTTTTGATTGGAAAGAATCAATGACAATTTCGTTGTCTAGTCATTGAGAAGATTCAACGACATTTGACATTTAGTTGAAAAGTCATTGATTCAATCATTCATCAATCATTTGTCAACAGTTACTCAATAGTCATTTTTATAAGGGCTGTTCACCGCAAAACTACTGCTTACCGCACGCTCGGCGACATGCTCTCAATGTACGTCGCCGACTATCACACAAATTGGGATGCCATTCTGCCCTTCGTCACCTACGCCTATATTACTGCCCCTCAGAGCACTACTGGATTTTCACCCTTCTTCCTGTTGTACGGAAGGCACCCGCCGCAGACCATTGACACGATACTACCCTACAAGCCGGATCCATCTGATTGTGCTCCTATTTCTGACACAGCCAGGCTTGCTGAAGAGTGTCGCGAGCTTGCAAAAACCTTTACAACGCAAGAACAAGAGCGGCAGAAGAGCCTTCGCGGTGGCACCACCACTTCTGAGTCCACGTTCCTTCCCGCAGAGCTCGTGTGGCTCTCGGTCCCTACCACTGCAACTGGCCTCTCTTCAAAACTACTGCAGAAATACGAACGCCGCTACCGGGTCGTCGAGCGCACATCCCCGGTCAACTACCTGATCGAACCCATCGAACCAGCTTCGGACATGCGCCATCGAGGGCGCGACAGTGGAGCGCCTCAAGGCCTACTATGACCCACTCATAGTAACGAGCTGTTAGGTCGCCGGACGGCTGCCTTTTCGTACCCGGGTAATTGTGGCGAAGCAATAGGTACTGTTTAACGGTTGCGCTCTCCAGCGGCTCCTAGTGGGTCATCATCGTTTAAGCGCCACTCGCGCTCGGGGCCCGTCGCCGAGTCCTGTCCAATAAACAGCTTAAGTATATATATATATATATATATATATATATATATATATACATATATATATATATATATATATATATATATATATATATATATATATATATAAATAAATATATATATATATATATATATATATATATATATATATATATATATATTCTTTATGCTTATTGCCTGTGTATAAGTAACCTACATATGCCAAATAATCACATTTCAGAGTGAGCGTTTGTCCTGCGTATCCTTTTCTTTGTCCCGTCCGTCTGCGCATTGCTTTTGCCCATTATGCATCATCAACTAGCCCCACTTTCCGTCTTGCTCGAGAGAGAGAAAGAAAAAGATTGACAGCACGAGAAAGAGAAGAAATATTGGCGAAAAACATTTCTCACCAGGCGGCGGGAAACCAACCAGGCTACCCACAATCCCAAGTCACCGTCTTAACCACTCGGCTGTTTATACGCGCTGACGGATCATAGCACAGCGCTGTATAGCATCGTATAACAAGAGGTAGTATAGGAAAGGTAGGGAGAGGAGGAGGGAAAGAGTAAAGCATATTCTCAAAACATTGAGAAAGCGAGAAATAGAATTTAATGCAGAAAGAGAAAGAATGAGAGAATAAGAACGAAATAGAAATAAAACGAGAGATAGAGATAGAAAGAAATAGAAATGGAGAGAGACAAGAAAGACAGAAAAAGCAGAGAAGGGAGAAAAAGAAAGAGAGGGAGAAAGAAAGATAAAACTATAGACAAACAAACAAGGCCGCCCAGGTAGGCATTTCAGTCAGGCTTAGCGCCACTATTGCGAAGCTACTCACAGCTCCGCTGTCTCTTTAGTCTTGCGCCTCTGCTGCCAGCTACACTAATTTTTTTTAAAGTTGCTAAGCTACACATGACTTGTCCTGGCATTTGAGTGTGCGTTTATTCTTTTCTTTGATGAGAATGCATTTCAGCGTGACACAAATATCGTTGAGAGTGTAGCGAGTATTGTGCCTTTCTTGTACCCTTTGTACACGTCAAAGTGTGCTACTTCACCACCATCATCATCATCATCAACCTGTCTACCCTCACTGCAGGACAAAGGCCTCTCCCATGTTCCGCCAATTAACCCGGTCCTGTGTATTCTGCTGCCACGTTATACCTACGAACTTCTTAATCTCATCTACCCACCTACTTCTCTGTCTCCCCCTCACGCGTTTGCCATCTCTTCGAATCCAGTCAGTTACCCTTAATGACCACCGGTTGAACCACACAGCAATTTAACACTTTCACACGCCACCTATGAAGAACTTTCTGTAAATACGTCAAGTAGATGTAACTCGTCTTCAAGGCACTCGGTATTCTACTGCAGCAAAAATATTGCCATAATATGTCAATTTTATATGTGAAGCATCTTATAGCGGAGCTCAATCCGGTGGTGGTGTGCGGCGTGACCACTGTTACTGCGCATGCGCAAGCTCTCTCCACACACCTCTCCCGACTTCTCTCTCCCGACTTCTCCTCTCCCTTTCGCTCTGCCCTCACCCTCTCCAATTCCCCTCTCCTTCTGCACTTCTCTCACATTTGCCTCTCTCCCCTCCCCTCTCCACTCCCCCTCTGAAATGCGGGCTCTACATGCCGAAACGCTGCTTCGCATCGCCTCATGGTCCCCTTTAGCAGGAGGTGGTGTGATTTTTATGTGTTTTATATTGTTTATTCGTGATTAAATTGGGATTAGGTATCTATTTATTCTGAAGTCATTCATTCTCTGTTTTTGCATAAATAGAATGAAATATCACGCAAGAAATATAGTGTAATTCCGTTTTCGGTAATGCCCATGCATTTTCAGCACAGAAAAATTACACTTTTGACTTGGCCCATGGGAAGCGGCACGACGAGCAACTCGTCAAACATGACAGTGCCTTCAGCAAAGTGATCGTATGCAACACTACACAGCAAAATGAAGTTAAATAAAGACAAATTTATTATGCAGGAGGTTCAGTTCATCCAAAGCTCAGTGTATCGTGCTCTTTCTTAGTCCATAGCCGATACAAACAGCAAAAACAAGTGTTTTACACAATTGTGTACATAGCGTCTCAAAGGGTTAAAGAAGCTCTTCGAGGAAACTGCCAATAGATAACGTACTTTTGTCAATAGATGTTCTAGTTTTATCGCTTTCAACAGAGAACCCTTTCTTCAAATGGAGCGAGTTTCCGCTGGTTCCTGCGTCGCACCGCTCATGTGTGATTTGCTTTATGCTGGGCGGTAGTGAGTAGGAGACAGCCACCGGGGAGTCGACGACAAGCGACTGCGGCTCCGCAGTCGCTTGTCGCACGCGATATGGCCGCTGTGGGAACAACTGAAGCGAATGGCTGCCAGTAACCGAAGGAACCCCCAAGTGGTCGTGTGGAGGACCGATCAGATTGACGGCATGCGATCTCTTCCCAAAAGGCAACTTGTATAATGGAGACAGAGGACATGAAGCGGGTTACATGATGAGGCACTCCAGGTTGAAGAAACCGCGGCGATTCTTGAAGGAAAGGCTGCAATGCTTGTCTTATACATTACTCACCTACTACTTGAATTTCCTTCATGTTGTCTTTCGTTAGTTCCCTCATTGGAATTCCTAAGAGAGTATTCTTTGCATTTCTCTTCTTCTTCGCATGGTACTGGACGGCGTGGACGTTAATGAATGAATTTTATCTGTCTTGAGGGATTGTTCTCGAGGTTTAAGTTTTACCTGCGAACTACCACTCGACAAATCCGTAAGGTTTCTTGAAAAACAACCAACGTTTCATGACAATGACCACGTTTCTTGGATCTTTTCGCCCCAAACAAAGAAAGCGCTAATGCCATACGAATCCAACCAGTCGAACTTTGTCAAAAGGACACTCGGCCACCTCATGAATGCGCTGCAATAGAGCTGCTCCCACCGCATGGCCTCTAGCCTGAAACAGCGGGTCGAGAGGTTGACAGCTGCCGGTTTTCTTTTCTCGGAGATTAGGTCGGTGGCAGAAGTTGGGTTGAAAAATGTGAAGGTCTTAAAGTTAGAAAGCTTTTACAGAATGTGAAGGATTTAGATGTAGTACTTTACTTACATAAGGTTTCTCACAACGTAAAGAAAGTACCTGAAAAGAAAGTTGTCAGCGTTGGTTTTTCAGCACCATGCAAATTGACAGTCTTCTGCGCGAGGATAGGTATCGAGAGGAAAAGGAAATAGGCCTGTGAAGTTAATCACATGAAACCCTTTGTTGAGTGCAAAACTGGTGTTGTTTACTGCGCTTCACTGGCATGTGGCAAAGCTTATATTGTGCAGACGGGAACGTGTATAAATAGGCGGTTGCAAAAACATAATACATTTTCGGGAAAATGTGCAGCGCAGCACGGACGAAGGACAAGAAACGCACAACACACATTTCCCGAACACATTTTCTCTGCACATTTTCCCGAAGATGTTAGTACAACAACTCGCCCAGATCGCCGTATTAGTTCAGTGCATAATACAATCTTGAGCGGGGACTTCGGAAGCGATTTGGCTGTTCATTGCCGCAGTTGCATAAAATGCAAATTAGTAAGCCGATGTTCAATTGCACGACCAATTTGTGTAGGGAAAAGACAAGCTATGAGTGGTACATTTTACAAGCATTTCATATTGTAAATCATGAAGATAAGTGTGTCAGCGATACGATCTTGTCTCTGACGTCGAAGGAGCGTGCCTACTTTGCGAAGAAATAAGTTTGATGTGGCACGTATCGTGCGAAGTGATGGCTTTGCGCATGCGTGAGATGTCTTGTGCGGCAATGCAATTTTCAAAAAAGCACAATTGAAAGTATAACGTTCGTCCGTGTGTAACGCATTCTTCTTGCGTACGCGTTTCTGTGAATTTGCTGGTACCCCGTTTTCCTGTTCATAACGCACCAACTGGCCCAAGAGCTAGCGCTAATGCACAATAAGCGAGACGTTTTCAGTGGCACTCTTCCATTTCTATCGCTCTGTCTTCGCCATTGCGATGTACCTTGAAAAATGGCTGTCACAAATGGTTAATCGCTATTTCAAAGGGAAGCAATGGTCATAGAGTTCCGTGCTTTTTCCCTGTGCGTCAACAAAAGCATATGCGCCGCACGAATTGGGCAAACTCAAGACCTTGCCGTTGGTTTACTAAAAATGAAGGGAGAACGCTTGGGCAGCAATCACAGACTAAGATCGGGCACGAAGCGCCCAGCGAATGCGGCAAGCAAGGCAAAATGACTTAAGACACGAAAGGGATATTGCGGCCAGAGGATGCAATTACTAATAATACATCTGGGGTTTTACATCCCAAAACCACGATATGATTATGAGAGACGCCGTAGGAGAGGACTCCGGAAATTTCGACCATCTGGTGTTCGTTAACGCGCACCTAAATCTAAGGCACGGGCCTCTGCCATTTCCCCTCCCACGGAATGCAACCGCCGCGGCCGGGATCGAACCCGCGACCTTCGGGTCAGCAGCCGAGCACGGTAACCGCTATACCACCGCGGCGGACAGATGCAAGTACTGCGGTGCTCACATGGAAAAGAGCAAGAAGCATGAGCCGCTAAATTCAAAAAGTTTTTCTGGGCAGACATTTCGCATTTAGGTAGCGTGATGAGCTATGGTTCTAAATTATGTCACTTCTTGGTCATACGCTCAACAGAGAAGTATTTTCGCTCACTAGACTGCTAGAACGTGTTACAATTGCCAACAAAAGCAGCTGTTAAATACTTTAGGCTACTCAATTGGCCCTGTAAGTCTTTATGTATCCACAGTAATGGCTTTATTTGACCAGAACTGCCAACTCTTGCAAAAAAATGTATCAACTTCTGAGAGGGGATGCTATTCGCAGTGCAAGTGTACGGTCCAATG